>NW_021940498.1:6343060-6475282 GCF_001715985.3 Manacus vitellinus | reverse complement strand
AAGCAAACTACTTTTCAAGGGGGTTTTCTTGCTCTGAAACGCTTTGTGGGTAAAAGAATTATCTCAAGGCCATGAGCTACACTGTGCTTTGGTAACTCCTCCTTTCACCAAGAGCTTGAAGGGTGGTGGGTGAGCTCCTCTGGTTTCCTCCAGCTTGCAGAGAAAGACCAGGGAAAAAGTAAATTCACAATACAGGCTTAAGCTTTGTTGTACTACAGTAACAGATTTCGGTTACTGGAAAGACATTAATTTGTAGTCCCAATGTGTTTGGAAAAAATCCACTATGTAAGTGGCTTCAGAGGTGTTTTTCTTCATAAAGGATAGTTTTAGTCAGAGCAAGGAGAATGCAGAAGTCCACAGATGTTGACACAAAATTGATTAACAGCCTTTGGGACATCTGTCATTTGGAAACTTCAAGTCTGACTCAGCAAAGGGCTGCTATTCCTTAAGAACTGCAGGGTAAACACAAGATTAATCCCCCAAAACTCACACTGGCTTGGCATTGGTAAAGATGGATCCCTGTGGTCACCTGGATGGCTTGGAATAGACTTTGCCCACCTGCTAGCCGGTGTGAGACTTTCCAGACTTATTGATGTGGACATCCTTTCTAAGAAGCTTCAATAAAGCTGGACAACTTTTTACCCTTTCCCTTCCTCTTCTGGCAGAAGATAAAGCACATTTACCAGCTCTCCTCAGAAGTGTTGATTCTTTGCCAAAGGTTTAGCAGTATTGAGGGCAAAAGCAATATTGCTTTCTGTTCCTTGTTGCGAAAAGCCTTCCTCACTTTAAATCTTTTCTAGCAAGAGGGTAGCAAGTATGGCTGCATTCTCACTGAACTCTCCAGATAAAAAGTGCAAAACACTCTGAAATGGAAAGTGCTATGTAATCATAGCATATTACAGGACAAAACTGCACTTCAGTGCATCACTGCATATGAAGACATATGTTTTATTGGGTCATCTTTCAAAAGACAGACACAGTTCCCTCAGGGTTTTCAGTAAATAGTGGCAAGCACTGCCATGAATAATAAGAACAAAAATAATATATAATCAGTCAACATGTACAGTTACTAAACAGAACAATCCCTCAAAACTTCTAGCCATGTTAGCACATCAGGAAAACAAGAAAAGAGTAGGAAATGTCTTACAAAGAGTTCATGATATTTAGGATAACCAAAACTAAACGACAAAGTTGAACAAATGAAGACTCAACCTATGTGGTCGAGATTTTTAAAGAAATAGATCTATAATCACTGTAAAGAGAAAATGACAGAAAAACTAACATCTAAGAGTAGGACTTTCCAAAAGTAAGTACAGGTTTATAGAAATGTGAATGCAAGCAAATAATATGGATATGAGACCATCAGAAGTATCAGGGGAAATGGTAGAGAGCGAGGTTCTCCCCCATTAGGCTAAAAAATAATCCCTGTATCAGTCCTGAGGCATCCCAACCCTTAACTTCAGACCTGAACCCTCAGTCCAAACTAAAAAAGAACAAAATTAAACTACATGAAATTAAAGATGAATGTATATTCAAGAATTTAGGTAAAATTAACCTTTTTGGTGCAGTTACACTAATAGTTATTCAGAGGAGGATGAACAGACGAAATAGGAAAACTGAACCTAACAAGAGAATGAAAATAAATAAACATCAAGCAATATCAAGAGTGTTTATTATAATTAGCTACAAGAAAATCCTCCATTTTCTATTGTAATTAAAATCTGAGAAATAAGAGATAAATCTAGTAGTACAGCTCTACAGCTACACGAGAATGATATGAGAGAAAACAGCATTTAGAAAGTAAATTAAAGATGACAAGAAACAAAAAAATGTCAATTTGTCCTTCAAATACTACATAGCTTCTGTCACTGAAATGACTTCTAAACTCCAGTCATATTCCTTGCAAACTCATGTTATCATCTGACATCCGATTTTCAGTATATATAAATTCTTTAACCATTGCAGATATCAGTGACAGTGACCCTTTCACATTCCCACACTAATGTCAGTTAGTCTTTGAATTGGTATTCACTCCACATATGCTCAAAAAAAAAACCAGACAAACAAACAAACAAAGGAGAAACAAAAATTTTGCATGATGCAACTTGGATTTTTTTGCAGCTCCCCTTCACAGTGCCAAATACCCAGATAAAATGAAATCTTGTTCTTGGCAGTGACCAACTGAAAATGACTGAAAAGACAGACTTTAAAATGTCATAGTGAAGATGGCAGCACAGTATATAGTGGTTACCTGGAAATAATATCAGCTAGGGAACAGTTCTTGTGGGGAATAAAAATAACACTTGCCACATACTCTCAGGCACAAAAACAGTCTAGTATTCAAACATAGCCCACATGAGTCAGAGGGCTGGAGCACCTCTCCTGTGAAGACAGGCTGAGAGAGTAGGGGTTGTTCAGCCTGAAAAAGAGAAGGCTCTGGCAGTAGTTTTAAGAAATATTGCTAGAAATCCTATGAACTTATGCTCCAGAATGAAATAACTGGAACTTACATCACTAACCCCAGTCTTGAAGACTTCAGTAATCCAAATATTCTACTTTTAAAAATTAATCATTTCAAAAGTAGAAAAACAGGAGGAATGAAGGCTGATACAATGAGAATGGACAGTAACAAAACCAGAAAAAAACAAATGGTCCCAGACCCTGGTAACTATAATTGCAGTAATCCTGAGGTGTGACCACTCATTCACCATTGCTTCCTGGCTGTGCACTACAATCATTACTACTGTCAGAAATCACCTCAGAGGCCTTAAATCTGAGACCACTTTTTGCCACTTAAAACCAGTATTTCTGCCAAATCTCTCATAACAGGAATTCAACTTGCATGCTGGTAAGGATTTTCTTTAATGATGGTTCTAGCACTGCTGACAAAGGGAGACAACTCCTTAAATAGCCTTTATAAACAAAACAAAGTAATTTATACTAGAGAAAGCGCACAGAGGTATGTGGTTTACACCTCAGCTTCACAGCCTGATAATTTGCTTGGCATCTTGGTTTGACCTGTTTATTCACCTTTTTTTTTTTTTTTTTTGCACAATGACAAAGAGCTTTCCAAGGTGTTAGAAGTGACCAAAAAAACCCCCAAAAAACCCTGCAACTGTACAGCCTTTCCCAAGGAGAGTTTCTAGCTACAGTTTTCAGATGAGTACAACAACCAAGCTCGTATTTGATGCATCACATTAAGGAAGTTCCATTCGCTTCCTGTGCCTTCCTCTCCACAGCCACTGAGACACCAACTAATTCAGAAAGGCCTCCACAGGACTGGCCAAGAGGAACCCTACCCACAACTTCTAAGGCTGAACATGTGAAGGAAAATCAGAAAGCTTACACAGTCCTCTGAGAGGACTGCAAAGTCGCATTATCTTTGTTAGTCAAGAAAGATTCTGCAGATTATGTACTCATGAGAAGTTGTTTTCAGGCCTTTGAAGGTGAAAATACATGTCCTAAAACAAATTCAGAACTCAGCTTTGAAAGTTGGTCTATGATAATAAATAGCTGCAAGACACAAGATCAATGTAGGAACGTTAAGTGCCTAAATAAGGACTCTAAAAAAATATTATGTATATTTAGAACTGTTGAAACACCTACTGCACAAAGTATGGAATAAAAGTACCATCTATCAGTATAAGTTTGCTGCAGTAACTTCTTGATGCTAATGTATTTTTTACATTAATCAGGAGCCCACTAAAGAGGTTCATTGCAGCAGCAGTATTAGTTACACAGAAGGATATTCTTTTCAACCTAAGCTAATTTGGAGGTGTAAGTATATGTAATGCAGACAAATTGTCTCTTTAACAGAGAAACAAATGAATTGGAGCACCTGTCCCCTGGTTTTCCGTAACACACGCTTTTCCACACAAAGTTTGTCCTACTTACAACACTTTTTATCTCTACATCCTAATGACACCACTAAAATCAATCATCATGCTCTCTGTTGCCATGAACAGTGAGATGAATCTGCCACAGCTTGAATTGCTACTACAGTACACTTAGGGTAAATTATCTACTCAGGGATGACAGAAATCCTACCCATTACACCAAGTTATTTTGACCTGTTAAGTGTCATCAGGTGATGATTAGAATCATTGACACCCTGGATTTCAATATTTGAGATTTAGGAAATTTAAGCACGTGTTCTGCATCTAGAACACCTTGGTATACAGCTTCAGCTCTTGACAGATCCAAGTCATAAAGATCACAGTGCAAAGTGCACAAACTTGGTAGAGGATACTTAAGTTCTAGTCAGGAACACTTTTATCATCCATAGTATCCCACTAAACTATTATCTGGATGGGCTCTGCTTCTGGGTAGCATTTGTCTCTCAAAACATGGCTTTTTCAAATTCTGAGCATCGTCTTTGTGCTGCTATCAAACCATTCTGCAATAGCAGTATTTCTGAACAAAGCACTTTTATCACTGGGTAACCGACGTTGGTGAGGGTTAGATGACCTTGGTGGTGCTGCAACATTTGTAATTCTTCAGCACAATCAATTATCTCATGATAATGTCTTTTGTCAGAGAATATTGTAAAGGCAATGAGGATTTGATTTTTTTTTTGAGAAAGAAAAGATCTGCTTTGACTGGTATACAGAAACATTCATACATGGGTCACTGACTGACAAGGGAATTGTAAATTACTTTGTAATAAAAAATAATAGTAGACATTTATATAGCACTGTACCTCACACACAATGACCTCCATGCTCATTATAATATGTATCATTTGTCAAAAAGAAATTGCAGTGACCATCATATCTTCCAAGAGTGTTTATTTTAAAATGGTAAATGAAGAAAATCTTAAATTTCAAATATTCTCTATCAGTTAAGGAGTAGCTTAGCACATCACAGCACCTATACTAACCACTTGCAAATTAAAAAAAAAAAAGAAAAAAAAGATCCTGAGAAAAATTTGTTAAAAACTAAGCATCATAAAATAAATTGAAAATTTCATGCAGGAAACTTGTGCTTCGAATTTCAAAAACTGTTAGCGGGGAGGGAAGAGTTGCATGAACACACATGCACTGACATTAAAAATGGAAATTAGAAGAAGAAATATTTTAGTGGAAGCTAATCTTTCATAACACTAAATCTAAAAATCTTCAGTGCAATAAAATGTATCATCTCACAAGAGGGGCACAATACCAACCAACACAAAGACATTCAAGTAAACACGTCACAAAAAACTTTACTGGAAGAGGATGACACCTAAAAAATGATTGATGACCATGCTCTGAAAATTAGAATTTTTCAGAGCATTACTACAGTTAAAAGACAGTAACATTGGAGAATAATAATGACTAATTAACAACGTACCTGCAGTACATTTCATGTTTAATTGGCACTGCTTTTGGAGAGTTAGTTCCTAAACCATTAATATATCACTGAAGATGATCTAGGGCCTTACACATAAGATGCTACAATCAAGATCACAAATACACAAGATACATAGGGACTAGTTCTAGGATCATCTTCACATGTTCTGAAGACATGTTTTACTTGAGGTTAAAAAAATTACTTTTTTTCTATAGCCTTCCAGCTATTTAGGCAATAGGACACCATATGTATATATATGCATGTGTGGACACTCAGATGCATAAAAAGCAAAAGGAGGTGTTTTCCACTTTCTCTCTTCAAACACTGTATGAAGAAACCTAATAAACCATTGTAGCTTGGATTTACTGTCTTGCTGTTAATCAATCTTAACCTCAGATCCTCCTTTTTTTTGCAATAGTAATGTTTTTTTTTATATGAATAAAGGGGGGGGGGAAACATCCTGCATAGTTAAGTAACTTTTGAATGTCATCAGGTCTGTCTCCATTGTGACAAAGTCAACATTCCCTCATTAGAAAACAAAACCAAAGCAGAATCTAACTCAGTGATTGATTTTATAGTACATTCAGACAAGGTGGAATCCACTCTGTTTAAAGACTTGTAATTCAGGGAAGTAACAACAAAGTTTTTCTTGAAGTCTCAAGACATACCAGATTTCAACATTACCTAAAAGGTAGTTTCTTGACTATAAATATTGCAAAAGCCTCTGGTTCTGCCACAGGCTCCTTCCTTCCCCAGTCTCTCCAGATCAAGGTCTGGATATTTTTTCCCCCCTTGCTGTTATGACATTTATTTTAAAGCACTTGATTTCCAGTTTGCCCAAACTTGACAAACTGTTTATTCCACTATAATACAATTATTGCTCTGGGTAGAAAGAACGCTCCTCATTTCCTTTCAATATGGACTTAAATACAGCAAAAACTTGCATTAGACATTATCAGTGTGTTCTTAACCTATTTTAGGAGTTTTTACACATAACACACATCCCTTACTGATAGAGAAACTCATTCATGCCTGTGTTTACATTTTGAGTTATTTTATTTTCCTAGCACAAGGAAAAAAACACACCAAGCATAATGCTTAAAGCAAGTTTTAAAAAATAGAACTGAGAGAGTGTGTTGCTTTTGTAAAATCTGGCCCTTAGTAGTTTACCTAAGATCACAAGAAAGTTGTGTGTCAAGAGGAAGACTTGTCCAGGTTTCCTTTGAATTATCTACTAATACACTGGCAATTGAGCAATTATTTCCAGCTTCTGAAGCTCATATTTTTCTCATGCATACTTGTAGATTCGTCACATAATATTGTCTTAGAGAAGATGAATGTCTGTAATATCCTGCACACCTGCCACCTTCCACCCAAGGAGCATTACAATGAATAAAACTCGCCATCTTATCCTACACCAGCAGTAACAAACACTGCAGAGCAAAATACCACATGCAGAATCTAAAATATGCAGTTTTAAATCATCACACTGAATTTTGCCTGTATGACTCAGCACTTAATGGCAATCACGTTCTTTGAAACACTGCATGTTATGCTGAGTGATGGTAAACTTATATGACAGATCAATTAAAAACCAGAGGTTACAAAATGCTAAAAGAAAAAGTTTTTTTAAATTTTCCACACAAAAATAAAATGGAAGGCAAAGTTTAGGCAAAGACAGATGCCCTCTTTTAATACACTTAAAGGTAGCAATTCGTTCAGCATATATTTACAAACTATATTTTTATTATTTTTTATTGATCCATTATGTGTTTATAATCTGCCACTTCACAATCAGAAGAGTGCTGCTTTTCTAGTGACTGAAATTTCTGCAAATACAATTCAATTAGAAATGGGCTACAACAAATTTGGTTTACCTTTATACTCACTTTTTATATCAGGAATATACAGTTAATGCATCTCACCACAAAGTCAGTCATGCATCAGCCTTGCTCTGAATGTATGTGAAAAGCTGTTTCGTTTTAATCCACACATGAATGAGAGCCTGGTCATTTGAACTGTAGAAATGAAAGGATGATCATACCACTTTCTTCTTCAATAGCCCCTATAGAAGATTAGCATGCCTTAGGTTCTCTTGTTGGATGAACTATTCAGCCTTGGAACAGGCTTCTGAATACATCATTTTAAGTAAAACAAGTTATAGTCTTGCTTACTTCCTTCTCCAAATGCTATTGATGAATGAATTGAAATGGAATGGAATCCTATTCCACCACCCAAAGCATGCAATCCACCCTAGTTTCCCAAACTTCCTCCTGAGCCCTGAAGCTGAGTTCTTCTTTGTCACCTATGCTCTGCACATGAACTGGACTTGCATCTCAATTAGCTCTCCTTCCATTCTTTTCTTCTGCATTTCCCAAATATTTTATTTCACTTATCTTTTTTTGCCTTAAGAGCATTGCTTTACATTTCTAGAAATATCTCTGTCCTCATTCATCAATATATTTCTCCTTTCCTACTTGGCCCCCAGGGTCAATCTCAGACCTCTTAAAATAGATCTCTTAGAGGTAATAATGGCAAAGGGAAATATCTCTCTATCATGCACCTTTTTTCTTTTGTTTATAAGTTGTTTGAGACAGGATAGAGCAAATTCTTAAAATATCTTTCAGAACCACAGCATTAATATACTCCTAAAAGGCATTTATTGGTTCTATATAAGTGCATATTGATGAAAATAAGATGTTGCTCTGCACTGATACAGAATGAAATGTAACATTTATGTAAATCACATAGGCTAGATGCTTCAGCAATTTAATAACACTATTTATAGCTATTTATACACCTTCAGTGAATACTATAACACTGTAAAGTGTTTTCATCTTAAATAGTATGAAATAAAACCAAATACCTTCCCTGACTTAGCACAAATTGTAAGCAAGCATACAGACTGTGCTAAAATTACAGTGCAGCACAGAACTACCAGGTTCCTATAACATGGAATTAAAAATTAATAAAATCCCCTATTATGAGACTATTTCATGACAAAAGCACAGTCACATGCCCTGTTTCTGTGTCCCAGTTAAAAAGTGCGAAGGGAAATAAGGAAGACAAAGATGGAAAAGGTCTGGGAGAAGGAAGACGCAGGGACAAAATTTAGGTTACTGCTTCCAAATTAAGACACAGTTACACTGAGATTTGTGCAAGGAACCTGAAGGAGTTAAACACCAAACCTCCTTCAGAGTTAAATGTTGGTTTAGAAAACCTTAACTTGCTGGCACTGCATATTGATCCTTGAATTTACACATTGCTAAAGGTACAAGCTAATACTTTCAACTTCTGCAAATGCACCAAATATATCTCATGACAGCAGAAAGACAGATCAATCTCATGCTAAAACACTAAAAGATTTGAAAAATTGCCAAGTCAGCAGTAATATCTGGAATCCAAAATTGTGGAGAAAAGATAAACCAAAAAAGATGATTGTTATGATAGATATAACTTATATTTGCAACGATGTTTGTTTTTTCTTTTCCAGGAGTATGTTTTGATTTCTGAGAGTTGGCACAAGTTTTGATTTAAAGAGTACTTACAAGTAGCTGATTAAATATTTGTGGTACGCAGCACTAAAAAGGAAAATACAAGTGCATAATGAATTAATGTATCTGATTTGCTGATGCCATTAAAATGTTATACAAATTTTAAAAGGTAAGATTCTGGGAGTAAGGAATGGGCACAGAAGTGCATGGTTAGAACACAACCATCTTGTACAATTAGGATTAAATGTAATCCAAACATCTGGAAAAGAGGACAATTGTTCTCAGCCAAAAAGATCCCAGGTTTTATCTTCCAAGAGTCTGGTTCACATGTACCACCCAGTGGTACCCTGATATGATCATTCACTCAAACTCTTTGGTTCATACTGGAGGGGAGGAAATTCCTCCCTCCTCTTTCCACTGTCTTTCTCTCCAAAGAATAAAAGTATTTGATAACAGAATGATACAGAGGAGTCTCCTCCAGCTGTACTTGCCAGAACTCCAAGGCAGCTACATTTAAACGTCAATTTGAAGATGGTAAACTTCTGCTACCATTTCTTGAACTATCACAGATCAAGGCAGCAGGGGTGAAGGTAAAAACACTAAGCTATTCTCTAATCAAAACAACTGAAAAAAAAGGTCTTTCAGAACTGAAACTCAAAGCAAGAGAAATGAAGAAAATCCCAACAATCATTTTATACCCACGAAATGCACAGGTTCAGGGTGGATCCTAGAAATTGTTTTGATAGCTGACTCTTCAGTACACAAAAAAGGAAAGTACTGCACAATTATATCGAGCATAAGGTACAATTAAGGATTTATTGGCATTTAATTGTTATTAATCGTGCCACTTTGTGCCATAAATCACCAATTACACACAATATGCTGTGCTTAATCAGTTTACATAAAACCCATGTGTGTTTGTGCATATATGCACATGCACACAGACGTTCACAAAAAAGCCCTATTCTTTTCTCCTTATTATTCTTAATTAAAACTGAAATCAAAACCACTATTAAAAGTTCATTTCCAATCTTATTTAATGAAATGCAGAAGATACACTTTCAGTTAGATATTTCTAGAAAGGAATTAATACTCTCATAATGAGATTATCATCTTACTCTCCCACCCAAAGGAAAGACAGCCCCGCTAAGAGTATCAAGCTGACATTCCTGGAAACCAAGACCCTCTCCTGATCCTCAGGGCAGCTGGAGCTTGGGAAACCTCAGAAGTTTCCTCAGAAAAATGCCTCAGCAATGTCCTAGAATGCTGGATTGTCCTTGACCTCTTGCAAAGGCTGCTGCAACCAATGCCAGTTACTGTCAGTTTTGCTGGTTTATTCTGCAGGGTAGACACTTGTACACCAGGAAATCAAACACAATTGCAATTGCTTTCACACAGGTCACCACACAGCCATCAGCTGGTAACAACTGTCACTCATTACCTGCTGAAAATGTCATCAGATTGACAGCACAGATATGAAAGTCCTGAGGTTTCCCTTCTCAGGTATCTGAAGGATCTATTCCTTCCACTGAAAGGAGTCACACCTTCCCTTCTTAAGAAGTTTGCAGTGTTTCCCAAATCCATTAAAAAAGGCTACAAAATACATGTCTGTGCTATATTAAGCAAGTACAAACAAAGCAATTTGTCTACAACAATGAATGTTCTCAATCCACTTGTGCCTCAACAGCACTCGAAAAAAGTATGTAGATGTGTTGGGCAGGAGAAAACAGGGGGAAGAGAAGGGAAAGAGTGAGTTTTGTAGTGTTTTGGCAGTTTAACGAGTTCAGATGCCAGCAGACTAATGACAAGAGAAAGCTGTAAGCCAGATGTCCCTCACAATTGCATCCTGCTACTGGCATCTTTCCAGTTACTTTAAGATAGCCCTGTCTCTGCCAATACGAGGTCCAGAAATACAGAACAGTAGCAGCAAATTTTTAGGCAATCGGTCTTTATGTAAACTGATAAAAAAAGGAGAAATATTCTGCCAGTCTGGCCTCCAAACAGTAAGTATGTAGACCATGCTCACAACACATTCCCCCAGAAAGAGAAGTTCAACTCACACCAAGCCATGGTGGGCAAGGAGCACTTATGGACTTGTGAGAGTCACAGGTAGCACAAGACCCAAAAACATGCTCTGCTGAACATCAGAGAATTAACTTCAGTAATTTCCTCTTGCCATCTTCTCATCATTTGTCAGAAAACTATTATACCTGCTGGTTTTTATTAGCTAACAGGCATATAGCTCTCTCCAAACCCTAAGCTCACATAAACAGCTTTCTTTTGATCTACTGCCCCAGGAGAGCCTGACAGATAAGGACAGAGCACAGATCTTTTCAGCCTGCTGAAAATGTTGTTTCCTATCCCATCTCCCCAGTTTCTTCAGCAAGAGAGAAACATTCAGGCTAAAAAGATCAGATAGTCTAATAAAAATAATGGCAGTCTCATAAAAGTCTAATAAAAGAAGATAGTGTAAATAGAAGATAACAGTCCAATAAAATAACCCCTCATAGTTAAAAAAAAAAATCAAAATAAGTCAAGTGATCATGAAGTAAAAACCAAATGACATCTTGGTTAGTGCAGGTTAGCAAATCAGCAATTTCTTGCAAACAGATAAAGTTCAAAAATCTCAGAGAACAAAATGATTGTCAGAGTGACCAAGGAAGAAGAGATATTTTAGCAGTGAGAAACACTGTTAGTATTAAGCTGTTAAACCTCTTACAGATTCTGTTGTTAACAACTCAGTACTCCCCTTCTCTGGGCAAAACTAAACGAAATGGAGAATTTGGTAAGTTTGTCTTCCTTTTTCTGTATTTTAAAGCTTTTTTATACCTATATATCTTTTTTTTTTATAGCTATGCAAAGGACATTTCATTTATTTTAAGCCTGTGAAACACGTAACGGACATTACAAAAAACAGACACATTATATTCGGACTATCATGACACATTATACCTGCCAATACAATAATGATAAAGCTACTATTACTACTGCCTTACTTCTTCCCACTCCAGTCATACAAATAAGTAATCTACAGGAAAGCAAGAAGAGAACATCCTTTCCTTTTTTTTGAAAGGACTTTCAATATTCATTACAAATAGCTGTTTACATTTAAATATTTAGAAGCCATGGACTTTTACGATATTGCAATAAGCTTTGTCATTTTACTTCTTTACAATATAAAAACAATTTTGTGGATGCCTTTTCTGAGCAATTTTGCAATTGCCCTTGAAAACAAGATGAACTTGTTATTTAACCAATCTAGTAGCAAAATACCACAATGTAGATTGACATACTGCTTTCACTTCACTTGTGTTCAGTTATTTAATAAGAGATTTTAATTCAAGTATTCTCCAGATTTATCTAATGTTTCAAATTAACAAAAGAAGATATGGAGCAAGAAGGTAGAAGTAAACAGCTCTTTCTCTTACTATTAGCAATTGAAATAATTCTTGAATGGCTATTAAAAATGAGTCCTCCTTGTTATTTCCTGCACACTCAAAAATTCAAGTAAGTTGATTCTTTGTATTTCAAGATGATAACATTAGGTCAAGTACCTCATAAAACATTTTTTAATTATTTTTATTCTTCATTTTTCAATATACTTTAGTACTTCAACAATACCAGCTGATAACACTGATGGAAACTCTATTAAGCATTTCAGGCAAGTTATTTAATAAAAACACCTGAATGTGAACTATCTAGTATTCCTTAATACATTTTGGTTGTTTTAATAGGCAATGAATACCCTTTTCACAAAGTAGACTTATAAAAAGATGAACCTTATGCATGTCTTGCAGAGTAACCTTTACTGTAGAAGGGACATCCTACTAAAACAACAGGTAAAAAAAACCCTCAAAAATAAAAGCAGAAATGTAAGAAGGTATTTAAGAAAAATAATTTTAAAAAGCAAAAATAGTGGATAGTCCTGGCTAATATACTAACTAATATACTAACTAACCACTTGTTTAGCATTCATAGCACATCAACAAATATTTTGTCCCATTGCACTATTCATTACACTGCGAAAAAGGCTTCTGATTCTCTGTGCTTGTTTTACATTTTCAATAATTTCTTCACAAGCAGATGTTAGATACAGTAATTAATTGATTTCTTATGTTCACAGAGATAAACTATATACAGAAATGCACAAGAATATGACAAAATACTAGTTAACAGAATTAGAGAGTGAATTTTTTTTTTTAAACATAAATATTTTCACAGATACAACCATTAAGAGATCTGAAAAATCACATAAGCACATATTTGGTAAATTCTACTCTGACAAAAGAAATGAAATAGTAAGTTATTTATTGTGCAAATTTACTACCAGTCTGGTTATGATATAATGTATGTATTACCTTGCACTGAATTCCACTGTAGCTTCTGAGAACATACTCTCTATGCATTCACTACCACCTTAACTAGCATTATAATAGGTCTATTTTATTTGAACTCCTAAAGATGTAGAAAGAACTGTTTTGGTGGTTTGTTTGCTTAGGTGTTTTTTTTTTTTAATTATGTCTCTAAGTATAAAGAACAACTTTTAAATATTGTCTTCAGTTCCAAGACAATGAAAAGCGTGTTTTTTACATAATAGTTTTTTACCATAATACAATTAGTTTTGTTAAAATTAGAGATTTTCATAGAAAATTCCTTCCTTATGACATTTACAGGCTATTAAAACCAGTGTAAGTCCTGCTTGTTTGCTTCAGCTTGAATCTTATCAGAGACATTATAATTTTCAATTAAAATTGAGAGGAAATCCTAGAAGTCAAAACATGAAAACCTGAAAAAAACCCACTTACAAAGCTGAAGGGCAAATATTGACAATAATACACAAAAGATCTGTACACAAATGAGACAGGAGTCAATTCTTTCTGACTTACAGTGAGAATTAAAAACAATTGCTCCTAAAATGAGGCAAATAAATGCTCACAATTGTATCTTTTGATGAGTAACAACAGTTTGAAGCATTAGATTGACCTAAATATTCTGTTTTCCCATTAAGGACTTGGGTCAAGAAGAGAAGATGGCCATGGAAATTCCTCTAACCACCCACTTCTCTAGTTTACTTTCTCCAATGTCAGATTGAAATAAACAGTATAAAAAATAGACCCATTAGTGAACATCATAACAAACTGAATTATGGATAATTTTGATATCTCCTACAATGTTTTAAAAATCTTTTCACCTGTAGGAGGGCAATGATAGAAAAGGAAAAGATCATAAAAAACAGCTGAGTTTTTTCCACTAAAAACCATAATAGTACAGAATAAATTACAAAATCCAGATTACTTTAATTATTATTTCACTCTCAGATTAATATTGTTTGCCAATGACAATTTCCCTTTTTTTTTTTTATTTTTTCTTGTATGGTTTGCAACCTTCTCAGTTTAAAAACAGTTTTTGGTGCAAAACCCTCTTCCCACTACCTTCAATTCTGTCTTCTAATCTTGTTTCAGTCCTCTATCCCTTAGTGAAAAAAAGCTAAATGAAGTGGGATTTGGTTTTTTTTTTTCTTGTCATTGGTGGTTTTGAGTTGACTCTTTTTTTTCATAATACTAAGGTGGCTTTCTGTTCTATTTACACTCCAACTCACACATGCACTCTTCTACAGCGAAACTGTCCCAAACTGATGAATATCTGCTATCTGTGACTCATAGAAATTCTAATTTTTTCTCAGCTACAGCAATCACCACTTTTACTGTAATGAACATTCCTGACCCCAGGCTGTTAAAACCAGTGTCAATTAATAGCAGCTTAATATTTTGGAAATAATGTAAGCATGATGCAGGAACAGCAAGATTCTTGTGTGTGGTACAGCAGCAGCTGTTCTGTTGCTCACTTTTATGTCACTTGCTTTCAGTTCCTGTGACTCTGTGCTCCTATGTCCTTGTTCTAAGCCTGGCAAAATCCAGTCTTCTGGACAACTCTCAACTATAAATAATGAATACCAGAGCGTCAGGAAAACTGAACATAAAATTCCCAGCATGTAGCCATAACGACACTGCTTTAAAATTATAGTACTTTAAAGCTTCAGAAGGTTGCATAATAAAATTGCTAAATGATTAAATTAATATACTAATCGTTGCAACGATGATTGCAGAGGCAAGGTACTAGCAGGTGTGGAATACATAAGTGTTGTCTGAGTGATACAGCCAGGTGTGAAGAAAATTGAACTGAATCCTGACATATCCCAAATAAAGAACAGTATCAACTGCTAAAATTGGAATGTAGGTTTGGTTTACTGCCTTTGTTTCCTTGCAATAAGGTCAAATGAGAAATATGGAACTGTATGTTTTGGACAGAACCATTTATTCCACCACACACTAAATGTTTTACTTTTCATCAGCACCACTGACTGCAGCTTATTCCTTTGTATATCACCACTGTAGCTGTGCACATTAAATTTCCATGTTAAATATTTTCCCGGTTTCTCTGTATCAAAGGATCAGCTTCACCTGTTCAAGAAGCATTTGGATGATACTCTCAGGCACGTGGTGTGGCTCCTGGGGATGGTCCTGTGCAGGACTAAGGGTTGGACTTGGACTCGATGATCTTATAGGTCCCTTGCAACTCAGCATAATCTGTGATTTTCCCAAGTGGATCTCCATATTTGTTCAACTTTCTCTTTATTATGTGCAAGTCCTGATCTAAGCCTAAAGCACGAAGGCAATCAATGCTGAAGAATGACTAGAAATGGTTTCTTTATTCCACTCCTCACTGAATAGAAAGTTTCCATTATCTCCCTCAACATCTCCACTTTATCAATTTGACAGGGGCATGCAGTTCTACACTCCACTGCCCTCACTCTAGAACTGTATACAGCTTTTCTATCTTTCTCTAATAAAAAAATGATAAATGATAAAGTCTAGTGAAAACTACTTGTCTTCCCTCAAGTGTCATCTCCCTTTTAATTGCTCTACACTTTATCAAAATGCATATTAGAATAAATATCCAGTGTCAGTCAGAACAGATGCATACAATACAAAAGCATATTTGAACAAGCAGGAAAAAGGAAATCATCACAGCACAACAAATGCTAAACTGGTTAAGTCTGTACATAAGGCACCTGTGATAAAATTTATAATATAAGATCCTAATCTTCTCTGACAGATCACT
The DNA here is from genome assembly GCF_001715985.3 of Manacus vitellinus. Taxonomy (NCBI): domain Eukaryota; kingdom Metazoa; phylum Chordata; class Aves; order Passeriformes; family Pipridae; genus Manacus; species Manacus vitellinus. The sequence continues at coordinate 6,459,335 of NW_021940498.1, read as the reverse complement.
ATACCTGACAAATATTTTTCTTGCAGAGAAGCATTAGTTAAGATGCGTTGTTCAAAGATAATTGGAACAAAATGGCAAATAAAAAACATGTTCATTCAACTAAAGATTTTATCAAGCCTCAGACAGTAAGACAGCACACTGCAAACTGTAAAAGCAATGCATACCTGGCATCCAGGGAAGCACTTGAATTGAGAACAGTGAAAAAAGGGGAGTCCCCAGCCTTCATCCCCCAGTGGTTCTGGCACAGCTGGTTTACCCTGCAGGGTCGTGTTTGGTTCTCGCTAAAATGATCTCCGATTCACCTAACAAGGGTCCTATTTCTGCAGGGGATGCAAGATACCAACGATGATGTTTTGTACTCTTGTTTTCTCCCTACTGTCCCATTACATTTCTGGCTTTGAGGCTTTAATGAAGACAAAGTTCACTGTAGAGTGCTGATGAGCTGTGGTGTTGCCCGTGTCCTGTCAACCCTTTGAAACCCATCACCCCCTATGTGTTTGCTCATGAGCTCCTTGAGGACTTAAGTTTCCACGATCAAAGGAGGTGCCAAGTGAAAAATTACACTTCTTTACATTCCTTAATTCCTTATAGCTCACAAATTGAAATGGTACATCTGGATATTAAGAACTTCTGGAGAATTTCTGGAAGAGCATGGGATGTAACTCTAATATCTCTTCAGGTCTCAACTGGCAGTATAACAGGGAGGATGAACTATTAGTGATACTAAAACATACTTATAGAATTATGATACTACAGTGTTATTGCTGTATTACCCAGCACTTTCTTAAATGGTCAGTAAAACAGACCTCTTTATATTAAATTGTTCCCCACCCTAAATGTGAACTAAGTTTATATCAACTTCTGCTACCCCATCGTAAAAACTAAAAAAAAAGATGTAGCACGAGCCACTTCCTGTTGTTCTATATTCTATCAAGCCATTCTACAAGTACTCATTTGCAGAGAGAAAAAAAAAGTTCAGAAACTCAATTTTTCTAGTACTCTTCAGACATTTTCTAGAGAAGTCCATCAGAAAGCTTGCCTGGTCATGTTGCAGAATTCAAAGAACTTAGGCTTTAGGTATCATAACTGCCTTTTTTTTTATTGAGCAGAAGAAGATTAATTTGGCTCTTTGGTTATATACATTGAAATACTTATCTATTAATACTTGAAAAACTTAATCTACTAATCAGCCAACGGATTCTGCAAAGCAATCAGTTCCATAGCTTCGGTTTGCTACTTTGTTTACCTTTAATAGAGCCTCAGATGTGGGGAAGTGAAGGCAATCACTAACAAAATAACTCCAAAAACCACTGCCCTGTGGCCTTATGACTGCTGCTTACGCACTCTATCTACTTACCAGCAGAGCCTAATTCTCTGTGTTCAACTCACAGTGGTTATATACAGCACTTGCACAACAGCTGGACTGAAAAACTCAGAAGAAAATAAAAAACACAAGGAAAAAGGACACATACTCCATGTCTGACTCATGGAATAATTTATTTCTCAATTTTATAAAGAAGCAGATTAAGTTCATTTATGCTATCATCACTGTTTGCAATGAAAGTGTTCAGTACATCCATCGGTGTCCTATATTTGTCATATCAAAGAGGACTTACTTGATAGAGTCACTTCCTCAAAAATTAACAGGATCTAAATTGCTTTTAATTAAAAAAATATAAAAACCAAGCTTCAAACTACAGTTTGAACTCCAAATATAAACAAAAAAACCCTGTTCATATAATAAAACATGAAAGTTTCACAATCAAACTTTTCCTCCATGGGAAATTATTTAACAGGGCTGGCTCTTTTAATCATTTCATTCTGTTTTTATCCCTGGGCTTTACTTCTGAAGCACCATAATCAAATACCAGGTTACAACAAAAAGTTGTTTCAGTGCCCCAGTGCACATTCTCTTATTGAGCTCCCTGCCCTTTCCTACCTGTCCTTCCTCCCTCCCATCTTCAAATAAGAAGTACAGCTTGATCTTTTCCTTGATCTTTCTGTAAAAAGCAATCTATAATATTGACCTCTAAGAAGCTGCTAGCAATTAGATTTCCCAGGGGGGTTACCAGAGCCCAGCCAACGTTAGATGATTCAGGAATTGCAAGTATTCCAAGGACTTTTCTGAGTGAAACTCCTTCACCTGGTACAGCTGCACAAACGCATTACCTATGCAAGAGGGTGAGTGCTGCTCTCCACTTTCCCTTCCCCTACAACTCAGACCACTGCTCCATGTGTTGCCAGCCTGTGTTGTCAATCCATCCTGGAGCAGACCTTAATTCCTGCAGGCACTGCCCCTCAGCCAAAACTTCCACTGCTCATAAAAGCTTTGCATGTCTCAAAGTACCAGCCATCTTCCACAGGCACGTAACAATTGGAGGTTTTCCTTTCTCTTTTCTCAACAAAAACATGGGCTGCTAAAAAAAGACCATCAACACAAGGGTCTCAAAGAAGCATAAAAAGAGCAGATAAAGCTCTGTGTACTATCTGTATGGATAAACAATTTTCATTACTCAATAAAAACATTATTGCTCTTTTTAAAAAGTGCTCTCAGCCACTTCATTAAGTTTTACTGAAAATTCTTAATTGTACTCTCATAGTCTCTTCCTTGTGAACAATTATTTTTAACATAGTAAATCTCTTGGGAGCTTAAAGACACAAGTCAGTAGCCATCAGAGGTCAATACTTCTTGAGAAATTTCTCACTCAAAAATTAATTTCTCTACACACCCAAGCTTTGCTATTCTAAGAGTTACTGTGTAGGAACAATATAATTTGGTTTTGTTTTCCGATCTTGAAAGGACAAACAAGTCTCAGGGGCAGATCAATTTTCAGATGAATCCTTTTGTTGCATCCCAGACATTTTATGAGGCGTTTTTCCAAATAATTTCATCTCCCAATTACTGTAACAAAGGCTATTCAGGAAACAAAGTCAGGAGACCTCAAGCTGTCTTAACATCCCCTTTCTTTTGATAGGCTGAGTCATAGGCCACCGAGGTATAATGACCACAATACTTAAGGACTCCCCAAGCATCTACAATCTATAAATCAGAGGGATCTCCTGTCTTTGAAGTAAGTTTCTTTCAGATGTTTAGTGAAAGAATGGGAAAGTGTGTAGCCATCAAAATAAAAGTCCTTTTGTGGCCATAGCAAATAATGCAACAACTTTCAGAATGTAACAGCACATATTCACCTGAAATTAAATGTATTCTAAAGTCTCTGTCATAAATTTTTATATAAAATTTTAATTACAGATGGATGTGTCTAACTGCTTGATTTTTTTTTTTGTGCCTGAATGTTAAATGAAGAGGTCTGCAAGCAACTGCAAAATTCTATATGTGCTAAACAATCTCCATTGAAGTGCTTGCAGAAGGAAGCCAGTCAGTGATGGTCTTCTCAGCTCTTTAACAAACTGAGAAGTCCATTCATGCAGCAGACAGCAATTCTTTAATGCAATCGAGTGGAAGTACAATTGCTGATTTTTGCAATGTTTAAGTTACAAAAAGTTGGGACTTTTATCTGTTTTTTCCTTCAATCTTTTCAATACAGCATTAGCAAACCATCCCACTTCCATCTCCTTCTCCTTTATTAAAAAAAACAAACAAACCCTCACACATTACATAAACTGTTTGGGTGGCTGCTAATTTAGGTTTAGAACACCAAATCAGGAGTGAAAAGGAAGAGGCTAAAAAAGCACCCTTAAAAAATACACTTTGTAAAATTAATTATGTATATGTAGGTACCACACACATGTGCTCAAACATAAAAGCAAAAGTTCCACACCTGAAGGTTTTTCTACGAGCGACGGACAGGCCAAATTTGAGGATTGCTGGAACTGAGAATATCAGATTCCCCTCACATATCCTAATTTAATGTAATTCTTAAGTAAGAAGGTACCAGAAAGTTCCTTGAGATTTTTCCACTGAGAGCCCATAGTACATTCAGAACAGAATACAGGAGCATAAGAGCAATGCAAATATAGAGAAAACATTTACACAAAAATCGAGAACGAATCATGTCTTGATTATACAAATAATGTTGTTATTATTATTAGAAAAACATCCAAATTAAAACAAACAAACAAACAAAAACCCCAACAAACAATAATGAAAAACCAACCCAAACTGTTGAAAAACCACTTGACATTGCAAACTATTGCATGATGCATTTGGGACCATTTACTGAATATCTAATCCAAACCAGATTATCAGAGCATAAGAGAATAATCTGCTTAAAGAGTTCACTATGGCTTGGAAAGCATTAGCCTCCTTTGCCTTTTTTATTTGTGGACTAAATCTCCACTTAAAAGACAAGGAAGGTGAGGGAAAAGCATCATTTCTCTCTGGGATGTCCCATAAAGTGAATGCACAGTACGATCTTCTACTGTCAAAGCTGGCAGAGAACGTCACTTTACAGAAATCTTGCATGGCTACTGTTAGCCTGGGCTATTCAGTCTTGTATTACTCAAAATTCTCCATAACAATAAGAAAAAAATAATAATGGATAGAATTATTCTATTGAAACCACTGAGTTTGAGTTGATAGATCAGTGATTGTAACAAAAAAAAGTGAACTATCAAAAATCCACAGTCCAAGTGTGCAAAAAAACGTGGCGCTAAGTAGCGAGCCAAGGGATGAAAGAGGAGGATGTTTTGCACACGGAATTTGGAATGGAATTACTCCACGCTGGCACTGATGAAAACAGAAATAAAATTAGGAAGAAATAGGACCCCTCCTGCCATTCAGTCAGCTTCTGGGATTTGAGGAACAATTGTTTTGTGTTTGGCGCTTCTGTGCTGTTCCAGATCAAACAAACCAGAGAGGGACACAGAGGTTTTCAAAGCACTTGCAGCTTCTATTGATTTCTGCTGCTTTCTGAAACAGGTCTGGAGTTTAACACCAGCATTTCTGCCCTTTCTCAGATTCCCCTTGATTTATCTCTTTTCTCTCTCTTTTTTTTTTCCCTTCATCTTTTCATTCCTTGACTACCTTCCCGAAAAGGGTTTTGATTTAGCTAGTCAAGACTTTCAATTGCAACACTGCCATGAGTCAACGAACAAAAAGCCCAGCAAAAATCGATGACTAAGGGCATAAAAAGATGAATTCTGGCACAGTAAGCTGGAATGATTGAAAACTTACTGCACCAGATGCTCATTATGGACTCTGGTCATTTCAGCACAAAGTTATTTGGATTTTCTAAGAGCCCTACTGTGATTTCAAGAACAGAATTCAGACAATCTGCTAATTCAGCTGCAAAGGTGCTAATTGCCAGTAAGGTGGCAACCATTTTAAACAACTACATTTACTGCTAGAGAAATACTTAGACTGTATCCTAAAATGGGTTGATCCAGGCAACCTCGTGTCTTGGCTTTTAGCAAGGAGTAAAAACCACATGTTAAGCTTTTGCTACTCTAGCACATCTGCCAATAGGTCAGTGCAGAAAAACTACATCTTCCAGTCCTACTTTTTATCAATTTGTCTTATTCTACCTTCAAGGAAACAAAAATCCTTCATCAGAAATGGTAGTAACAAGGGGTTTTAGCTCATTTTAACTAACTTCTTCCATCCAAAAGACCTCCAAAAGGAAGACTATTCTTAAAGAACAATCAAGCCAAAAAAATTATCGCCTCTAAATCAAAAATGTAATGAAAAACTTTTCAAGACAGACTTGACTTGGCAAGTGTTCCAATATTTTTGTTGCAGTTTAAGTAATTTTTAAAAAAATTAAAAATGAAAAAAAGTATGATTACAATTGCCACTGGACCAAGCCACATGACTTTTAAATTCCTAATTATTTAGCACTAACACAGAAAACATTTTAGCACTACTTAATCCATGAAATAAGTTGAATATTATACAGTTTTGTTCTGTACTGAGTCACTTCTGCCCTCAAAGAATAAGAGAATTGTTTAGTGTAGGATCAAAGTCTCAATTACTTTTTCTTACTGTCCACTGAAACTACAAAGCAGTCAAGAACAATAAAGCTAACATGTATAGAAAAGGAAAAAGGAAAATTAAAATTTGCTGTGGGAACAACAATGAATAAATAGCAGAAAGAGCATTGTTACAAAACATTAAAGAGGATGAAGTGGAAAAAGGAATCCAGAAACCTAGAAAAGAACATGTCAGAATTTGAACAGAGAAGAGACAACAAAAGCAGAAAGTATGTTCATTCAAATATCATTTTTCCCATTAAGGGTTCCTACTGATAGATTATGGGCACTGGATTAAGAAGAGACAGCATGTCACAAGAAAGCATAATTGAATGATATAAATTTATAACATTGCATCAAGTAGAGTCACATAATTTTTAAAGACAAAAATGAAATAGTGAATGTCCAAATGAAGAGCAAGGAAACAGCGTAGCATAATTTACCTTACAAGGAAAAGTAATAATAATTCACTTCAAAAAGACCCCCCCTCTGAACCAATAAGGATTATAAGTACATGAAGTATAACACCCAACAATTACAAACTAGTTTTACATGGAGTCAGTTTTTTGCCTCTCTCCCATAAAAACCTCAGGAGTTCCTTATGCTGAATCCAAATCCCATTCAGAAAATGCATCCAATGTTATGCCAGTGCTTTTATTGAACCCGACTGAGTTCAAGGCAATTTTTCTAAATATATTCACAATAAAGGGGGTAACATTTTATTAATAAACCATGCACAATATTATCAAAAAGGGCACTGTTTTTCTTTCTGTTTAATGGACTATATTACAGACGTTCGTGTCTGAAACCTGTTATTACTTTCCTAAAATAGTAGTAAATGAAATGATCCCATTCATCCAGTTTGTTTAGCAGGGACAAAAAAAAAAAAAAAAAAAATCAGTAAAGCCACTTGGCACATAGAAATAAAATAGAAATTAAAAAAAAAAAAGCCAGAAAGCACCAACAAACCCAAGCAGGCCTATATGACAGAAAATAACCCTGAACCTTAAACTACTCTGTTACACATAAATAAAAAGTGTATACTTCCTTTGTTTGTTTGTTTTGTTTTTGCTTTTTGTTTTTGTTTTTTTTTTTTTAGTATTGGATAGTAAATTTCATTTTTCTCCTTTCCTGCAAGCTCTATGGACCTAAACAGTAACTTACATAACACAAATAGGTAATTTATTTGACAGTAAATTAAAGCTCATCTCATTGACTATGGGTTACAGACATGCTTACTAATAGATTTTAACTAGGTACTTCGCCTGCAAAAACTTAATGCCATGTAAGCAACTGCAAATGTTATGGAAAAATCTAAAATATTTTTATAATAGAAATATTTAAGAACTATTCTAGTGCTGAAAAGTTGAGATATACAATACCAGGCATGTTGTATCTATAGTACGTACAATAGGACAGGAAGATAAAACTCCTTGTAGAATTTTACTGGAACTGTTGAAACACAAAAGGTGAATCACTAGTGAATTTTTCTGAGAAAAAATACCACATGGAGAACAAAAAGTACACTTTACTATTAGTCCAACAATTTTTACTGCTGCTGGTATTATTTGGAAAATATGAAAGTTTGGAAAATTCTCTAATTCAAACCAGATTTGGCCAATCTTTGGCCAGAAGCACAGACATCACTACCCCACACCAGCATGAACAGCACATTGCTTATGATCGTCATCTGAGTAGGATCTCAGGTCTCCACACACACACAGGTTGCCTGGAACTGCTGACTGATCTCTGAAAGGCCTCTTTTTTTCCTACTGAAACACCTGGCACTTTTTTAAAAAAAAAAAAAAAAAAATAAAAATTGTTTCAACATTTCCACACAGAGTAAAAATAAGGAAACTACTAAACTGTTTATCTGATCCATCTTTCTACATGGCCTCCCATGTTTTTAGCAACTTGGAAAAAGAAAAAAAAAGGAGAGACTGACACAGACATTTCTGGAGGGAATAACCAAAATAAGTCTTTTCTTGTTCTTTGCAGAAAATATTAATTTGTCCTTTCTTCCTTTAAAAAAACAAAAAAACCCAAAAAAAACCAAACAAAAAAAAATAAAAACAAAAAACCCTAAATGATCCAAATAAAAATAAGGCATGGGAGGCAGCTGAAAAAGCATAAAATGGGCTTTACTAGATGGAAGCTGTAACACAGCAGAACAGAAAGAGCCTGGAGTGGGGAATGTGAGAGACAATAACTCACTCACAAAAGTCCCCGTCACTGAATGGACACCCAACTAGCACAGTTCTGTCAACCAGCCAATTTGGCTTGGCACTTGTCTCCACTGAAAACAAATGTATAAGCACCATGGAAAAGAGCATCCAGGTAGCCAGAGAGACTCTCTGGCAACTTTATTAATCAGTAGTGTTAATTCCTGATTTCTGCATAGCACAAACTGGACCAGAGTTTATCTGTGAGAACAAGCAGCAGCTTAATTGCTCAGCTGCCTTTCCTGAGCTAACCCAGGTAAAAAGTTTAACCTTTGTCTTCTAGAAGTAAAAAAAAAAAACAAAAACAAACTACCAAATATTTTTCCTTATTTTATTTCTTTAACATCAAATGAAGGCTCTTTATATCAACACACTGGTTTAGGTCCCAATGAATATGGCTGCAGCGAGCTTATGTTCCCTCCTTGGCTTCTTTTTATCACCTTACTCCTGCACAGCACTGCATCTTGCAAGCTGAATGAAGGATAATATATTTACATTGGAAGTCACATAGCATATTTTGTGTGCTATAAGTAATAAAACAAACACATAACAAGATGTTCAATTAAGCTTCAGATCACAGACAAAGTACATCGTGCCCCTTAGCAACACTTTCCATTCACTGCATAGAAATATGCTGCAGACATGACAAAATTTGGTGAAGTTTCTCTTAGTAATTACTCTGCTTTAATGCAAGTTGTCATTACATGGTAGCTTTGATATGGAAAAATATTTAGTGTCATGTACCTATGCACAAAGCTGCTAGAAATAAACACGAACCCTTCAGCAGAGCCATCATGACCACCACACACTCTTTTTCCTCTTTAAACTTGAACTCTGCATGCTCTTTGCCCCAGCCTGGCCCACCTGGCCAGCAAGCTGCAGCACATCCCATGTTTCTCGCCAGAATCAACCACGTCATCTACTCAAATAGCAGGTAACGTGCACAAGAAACCCCAAGTGGAGTAATCTTCACACAATTAAGGTGTGCTACACAAACAGGTAGTCCCCATGAAGCTTAACTTGCCACTGTAAAGACTAATTTGTCACCTTTCAATAGAAAGCTACAAAACCATCTGCAAGTTAAGGTGTGTTAGTCCACACCATGAATTACCAGTGACACTCCATTCTGTCTAGTGTATACAGAAAACTCATCAATAGCCAAAAAAGTCAAAGAAGAAAATCACACCTTGTGCACAAATTTGCAAATGACAGGAAGAAAATCTGATTTTAAGCACATTACACAGACCTTCTTCCTCATACACACATACTAGCAAAAAAGACTACAATAGAAGAACAACTTTTCTTCAGGGACAGCAGAGCATAACTGATCTCAACAACTGTCTCTTACAGCATATAAAACAGACAAGCTTCAAACTGGTCTTAGTTTCACAGGACTTGCAGATTCCATGGAATAAAAAATTTCATCTGTCATTGCTGAGATATCAAAAATGCTCCACAAGCAGTAGTTCCATGTATAAAAATTTAAATCTATCAAGTCTCAGTATTAGTCTTCCTATTTTATTGTTCACTTTGAAGTACAATGCAGACATTCTAAAGGATTTGTTTGCCCTACGAATAAAAGGGTAAATAATCAGCCTTTGTTTTAAATGAAGAACGCATGTTTGTCTAGAAGGGTAAAGAAACCCAAACAAACAGAAACCAAAACCACCACCCCCCCCAAAAAAAAACCACCACCAAAACCACACCCCCAAACAAAACAATTAACCAAAAAAACAGCCCCAAGAAAAAAGGGACAAGTAACAGGTTATCACAACACTATTTCTTTAGTTTAATTTGCCTTCAGTCAGAACAAAACAAGGCACAGTCACAGCGCTCAAAAGCCTATTAAATTCACATTTCATCTCAAACTGGGGCAAATAACGAAGTATTAAAGTTACCTGCAGATGAGAGAAAATCCTTTATCAAGGCATATCTGAAACACACCTTTTTCATCAGACACGGTCCTGACTGCTCAAATTGTTGAGGTACTTCAAAAATTGTGCAGTTTGGCTGCACCCTGATTTTGTAGCTGCAGGAGAGTCACCGTGGATGCAACGCCTCTGGTTTTTGACAGCAAGTACAATGCCTGCTTCTGTGTCAGCTGGATTTGAAATCTTTTCATCCAAAGATTTGGGAAGGTGTTCCTCTAGTCACAACTTGTTTTCAGATTCAGGCATTTTTATGGTTCAATTAACACCACAAGACAATCTTAAAGGTCTGGGGGAGGAACAGTAGGATGGAAAGATGGATATGCTCTGGTTTATAGAACCAAAGATCTAAGTAGTCTTAACTACAAATTGATGAAAAGTTCATACCAAGTTTTATGTGAACCAAAGAGAAATATCAACCTGGCTACAACACTGGGAGCTAAAACTTCTTTTCTTTTTTTTTTTTTTTTAACAGTCCAATAAAATGTCACCAATATTTACAAATGCCAGTGCTTTCCATTACTGCTGCACTTAATAACACAAGCCCACCAAAAAAAAGATATGAAGAATGGTTTTAGTATGTAAACATAGGTGATGTAATTAATCAAGGTGCCAGAATACGTCATTCCTGTAGAAACTTTTTAAGGCAGTTATTTAAAACGTAACATTTTAGGTACAGAATTCTATATTTAGATGACACACTGTATCCATCCACACTTAGTGGTTACTTAATCGGGTAGCAATGAAAATAAGCATTGGTATTTTCCAACTGATTTGTTCCTAAAACTGTTTATTAACGTAACTAAGTTAAGGTTCCCCTGCATTTAGCTTTGTTTTTCAACTTCATTAAATGCAATTCAGATTATTTGTGTAGAACATAAGATAAATACAATCTATTTCTGTGTTCAAGAGATGCATGTCACCAACATTTGGGTTTATTCCTATGTTACCAGAGGCTTCTCCAGCAGCTAATAATGCTGACATAAAAATTCCAGGTTCTTGGAAATACTGCTTTTATATTAGTGATTACTTACAGACTAAATACTTTTTTAATTCCATATTAATATTCTTTTTCCTGGACTACCTTATTCAAACCTACACTCCTAGATAGAATCTAACCTAGCAGATAAATCCATGGCCTCAATATTTCCTCTTGTGAACTTGCTTTAAGTCTATTTATAAGATACAGGCAACTGTGAATAGTTCCCAGCAACAGAATTGATACAGAAAGTAGACAATAAACTACAGTCCAGTTACTTCATTTAGTAGATTTATATATCCAGGTAGCTGGAAATTAATACAAAATACCTTTCAGATTTGCAAACTACAGTCACATTTGAACCCATTTAGGTTCCATCAATAGTCTATACATCGTAGTTATTAATTAGAGAATCACTGAATGAAAATAACACCACACTGAATACTTTCATATGGGGTGAATTACTGACCATTGAAAGCAATATTTCCATTCACTTCCACGAGGCTTATCACTTGATTATCTGTATTTCAATTGAAGTAAATAGTCTGAGATTTGATAACAAAAGCTTTGGAAAAATCAAGGTTTTCGATCTAGACACAAGACATCTGAACTTCAAAGGTATCTTATTAGTTCTTGAAAAGTTAATCTGCTGTCTAAAATATAAACTCAAACACACCTGAATACACAGAGTATCTATAAAATTTTTCTTCCACATTTCTAAAGATTGTCCTTAAGCATTTAAAGTATAGCAGATTTTTTCCCTAACAACTTCTGCAGAAGAAATACAACTCCAAAGCATAATGTTGCCCATCACTAAAATCTGAAAATACAACACATTTATTCATAAGTGTAGTAGCCACAAGCACAAAACAGTTATCCAAATCTGTGAAATAATTTTCTGAATGGATGTGTACAACTGTGAATTTTAGCCTTTCTTGTACGCTTGTTCCCATAAAAACCAAATCATTTTGACGTTTACAACTCTAAATGTTTAAAAGTCTCCCCTACATAATTTAGATGACAAAGGGACACAGCAGTCAGAAAGTTCCATGGAACTGAGTAATGCCTCCAATCCAAGCTTCCCTACACAAAACACTTTTTCAAATCTGTTGCATGTTTTCATGTCATGTTAATATAGCAGCCAATTACAACACTGATTAAAACACCATTGTAGAAGTCATTACAAATTATTCATTTTTGCTTGTGTGCTCATTAAAAAAACCCAACAAAATAACAAGCAACATCTTTTTTACTTACCCACCACATACTACAGAAAAGCATTAAGTACCCTTGAAAATCAGGAATTCTGTTAACCTTCAGGTACTCACCTAGGAAAAAGGAGAGAAATGCATAAGCAAACTTTGTGTGAGGAGGAAGATGACAGTGCTACTTCTTAATTTATACAATAAGCTCCCACGTTCATGAAATTTTTGAAACAAAATATCTTTAAATTCAGGCTTAAAGGAATGAGATGGAAATATCTGGCACAGGGAGGTGGATCACAAAACAAGGATTCGGTTAAAGTTGCATTTGCGTAAAATCCAACCAGCTCGTTGAGCAGCAGCACTGATACAACACTGTTCTGCCACCACAAGAGGAGTCTCAAAACCTTCTCAGACCAAAATGGATAAAGATTGTGTGTTCAGAATATGCTGCCTAAAGCAACATTTTAACAGAACACAGTTACAAAACTAATTAACTTTTGTGACTACTATAATCACTTTCAAGGTTTCCAGTCAAGCCTGCTGACAGATCCAAAGTTTTGCCAGATAAAATTGGACAGCTTTTCTAAACTGGCATATTTATATATTTCATCATATTCTCTCTTCAACAGAATAGTGAACACACTGTGCTTTAGGCAATGCCAAATGAGTATTAATGATGATATGTTCTTCTAGAGGTTTAATCAATTCAGCATTTATTAATGAGTAGCATGAATGGAAAACAATTATGTTTATTAGAATAAAAGTTTTCTTCATCAATGTACATGCATAAGCCACACTTGTTCAAAAAAAGGCCTTAACTCTCCTATATTTAAAATAGATAGAAAATCCCCCAAACAATAAAAACATATTAAATAGCACCTTTACCAAGAAAGCTAATATCTTCCTCTAATATATTACACAAACTTGCATTAGCTTTAGGAAAGGCTGTGCCTTTTTCAATTTGGGAGATTTTGGCAAGGAATTAAACTACAAAGGAAGCAATAAAATGGAAGGTACTAGAAACTGAGCATACATGAAAAACCTAAGGACACCACATTAGTGAAGAAACATGACAAGCAACATGATTTTTCCACAGTAGATTTAAAATGGTAAAAGTGTCCCTATAAATAACGTTTTTGACACATAATTCACTCTGGTTTTTAATGTTGAGACACAAAGCACTTAGAATTGAATACTGTCAATAATCACCATCATCTGTTAAGATTTTTGTGTATCTTTCCTTACCCACCCAATATGTAGAGTCACAACCACAAGGAACCTAAAATACAGTTCTTTGGAAACATCACTCACAAAGCCCCAAAGCACTGCAGCTGCCGGCTCAGGGGTGATCCCAATGATACATTTCAGTGCATGGAGAGCCACTGGCACATCCTGTAAATCTCTCTTTGGCACCCAGGCTGCTCAGCTGACAGCGAGGGGCAAAGCCTTCCACACCAAGAAGGACACCTATGGGCTTTGCAAGACTCACAAGAATTTCCAGAGGCGTGGAAAGGACTGTTAAAACTGCTTCTGTAACACCCCTGCCAGTCTTCACAGGACAAACTCAGTTCTCTTGCAGAGGTTCTTCAGGAAAAAAAACTTTAAAATATTATGTCTAGAAGGTCAGACTGGCTTGCTGCAGATAAACTAACCAAGTTTCGTATCAGAGCATGTCCTAGATGCCACTGCAGGCTCTCACATGCATCCAAGGTTTAGAAAAAGCAGTTTTTCTGCTTTTCTATTTTATGTTTTTCTATTTTATGTTTTCCTAGAGCAAACTACCTAGTTGAACTTGCCTTACACTTTTCCAAGAGTGTCTGTAACAGTGTTCTAAAAATCTGAAAAGGTACACAGCGTTTTCCATAACAGAATTTTCAATAACCCTGCAGGGTAACAGCCAGTCTTTAAACTGGTTCAAGACTATATGTTTCAATTTCTAAGACCTAAGTACGTAACTTTAAGTCTACATGGAGATCTTGTCCTCCCTATTTGACTGTCTAAGAAGAGATTGCAGAAGAAATCTACGGTCCAAGAGAGTCATGGAATCATTAAGGTTGGAAAAGACCTCCAAGATCATCAAGTCCAGCCTTCAACTGAATACCACCATGGCCACTAAACCATACCATGAAATGTCATATCTACTTGTTCTCTGAACACTTCCAGGGATGGTGACTCCACCTCTTTCCTTGGCAGCTTGTTCCAAACTTTAACCACTCTTGCAGTGATTTTTCCAAATACCCAACCTGAGCCGCTCCCAGCGTAACTCAGAGCAATCATTAAGCAAATTAAAAACAAAAAAAAACAAAAACAAAAAACAAACACGTTTGGGGAATAAAGACCTGAGCACCTCACTTTAACAGGAAATCCAGCTGAGCACAAAACTTGACCCTACTCATACAGAGAGAGAGAGAGGATTAATTTCTGCCAGTGGCTGATGGCTGTGGAACTTCCCAGTGCAGCAGGTGAACTAATCTGCACCCATAAGGCGACTATTTATTTTTTATAACTTTTTTAATACTGTGTGTAAAAAGCCTTTTAAATGCTGTCAGTGCCACCATAATTGTGAAGCCCCCAAGTTTATATTCCAAACTAGCAATATTGTTAATCTAAGCTAGCAAGGATAAGACTCACTTAGCTTTAGGAAATGTAAAACTCATGGCAGCAGTATAAAACACTCTAGTGGGGCAAAGCTTTTTCCTAAACAAGCAATTGAAAAGCAACACGGAGAGCATTTAAAATATTTACCATTGCCATGTAGTTTAATGTAATACATCAAATTTCTACTGTGAAACCAAACCATCAAGTGTGCATGTCTGCTTCCAGTTTCTGCAAGGGCAAACAACAAAGCCACGCACCAGCAGAGAAAAGGTTTGTGAGGTTCTAACATATGTTATATCGCTTTTGTTGCTGCAATATTATTTACAGGAGATGCTTTTTATTGTCTTAAATAAAAATCACTCTTTTAAAAACAGCCCCTATACAGAAGTGTAATTTAGAAGCAAAAAAAACTAACTTTTTTCATCAAGTCCTTCAAATTGTATAAATGCTGCAGTGAAAAATCTTCTAAGCAACTGCATTTTCCAATGTTATGCTTTTGTGATTTCCCAGTGTCAGACTATTAATGTGACAGCAAATTGTAGTCATTAGTCAAAAATAGTGAGTAAAATGGTTTACATGCTTAAAGTGACCTTGAGACTGTCTTGTACAATATTGATAGCCAAAACAATTCCTCTTTCATGATTGCTCCTGACTAAATCAAATTATATTTCAATGTAAAAAGCAAACTAAATCTAAATTTTATTTATTTTTTTAATTCTATACTGGGTTGTTACTTTCAAATGTACGTGGGACTATATAACATAAGCAAATGTCAGAAATGTTCCTAAAATGTTAGAAATATTCCTAAAATTCAAAGAGCACCATGGTACTAGTATACATGGACAGCAATTGTATTGGTAAAGTATGAGATAACTATGTATTAAAATTCATGAGAAATAAAGATCTATCCACACAATAATTAAATGGAATACTGTATAAAGGCATCGTAATTTCAAAAGCACTGATCAGAAATGAAAGTCACAGAGTTCTGGCTGAACTTCAGTCTCCTTAAGCTTTATATTCAACATAACCTAATACAATAGGGGAAAGGGGACACAACGTGACACAAATCACCAAGTTTACTTTGTGCTTTCTTTGGGAAATAAGAAAATAAGTAATTTATTTTTTTTTTTTAATTAATACAAAAGTGTGTCAGTGTCACTTTTCAGAGCAGAGAGGTGCATTTCATGGCTACTGGAAGCTAACCAAAAGTGACATAAGCAGCAATGGTTACTGCAAACTCCAAGGTGATTATTATGCACAGGACTGTTCTGTCTAAAAGCAAAGGGACTACTCTGTAATAATGCAGCACTACTGACATCCACACAAGGTAAGAAGTACTGAAAATGAACTCTTTCTTCTAATATTTCCTTTTTCCCTGCCCATTTTAACCTTCTCTTTCCCAGCATTCCCATCCTCCTCACTCATCTCACCACCAACATCCCATCAGTCCTCTTTCTCTCAGATTTTACTGCCCTACTCTTTGAGTCATCCTTAGATATTTCACACACTGCTATTTCCAAACTCCTTCTCTTGATGAGAGTGAATTTACAATTCCTTTGCAGTTTTGTTTGGCCATCTAGTACTTCTCTGTGTGACTTAAGTAACACTGAAACCACCTTGCCTAATTTCACTGAAGGAAGATACACACATGCTAAATAGTCTGCTCTGCTTGGGAATACATACATAGAAAGGAAATAGTTTCAATCCAAATTATAGTGGCATTCAACTGGACTTCTAGTTAATCTTATTGCCATCATGATAAATTCCACTCCCAAAGACATACAATTAGCTTTCAAATGAAAGGACATTTGAAACAGTTTAGGTCTAATACATCTATTTACTTAAAAGGAAATAAAAATCATTTTACAAAGGCCAGCTTCAGTAATTATTGAGCTTTTCAAAGGAACAGTGAAGAGGTGTATATTTAATTCTAATGACATGGTTCCTTTGAGTTTTACATGAATACTTTTATCTAAAAATAAATATATGCACGGTGTTAAGGATCAATATTTCTAGTTTTTATCTCAAAAAAAAAAAAAAAAAGAAAAATCTCATAATTTTAAAGGTTAGGAATTTCCTGGGTACACTGTCTTAAAATCATGCTCAATATCCAGGCCAAATAAGACAAGGAATCATACTATTAGTAAGAACATGGCACAGAGCAAAAAACGTGTCACAACAAGGCAAGCAGCACCACCTCTTTGCTGCAACTTAGGTCAAAACTAAACTTTTTTTTCTTTTTTACAGGTAGCAGTCTGTAAACTTAAACATCACACAAAGCAAAGCAGCAGTTAAAGCAGTCATTAAAGCACCAGGTTAATTTCTGTAAACACCTGTTCAGTGCCAAAGGCAGAAAAATTACCTGCTCAGCAGATGAGGCAATCGATGTGGAATTTTAAAGAGAACATAATCTGTGTCATGTGGGCTTCAACTGTAGAAAATCTAAAATTAAGGCTGGTTTGCACACTTATAGCCAGAATTCAGCTGTCTATATATGAAAAATGATGTGACAATTGCATATTAATAGCAGAGGTTAACTCCTGAAAACTTTCTAGTCAATTAAGCATTTAAGAAATCGTTTAACTAATTGAAGTGACTTCCTTATAAAACTACAAAAAATTGTTAAGAGGTATATTTCTTTTCTAATTATCTTCATACAGACTCTTCAAACTTCCAGTGTAATTAAGCTTAATGAAAACTTTAATGATTTAAAGACAAATGAACGTCATTTTGGTTATCCTAGATAACATATTTCCCTCACAAAAGCCTGAGCAGTGAAATTCTTCACACAACTTCCACACACCAATGCTCTTCCAAAATGGATGACATCACTTAGCATCTCATCTTGAGTGAAGCTTAATTTAACTATTGATTTCATTTGCTTGTAATACTAATTACGGCAACAAGTAGCAAGAACAGTTTGTTTTTTTTTTCCATTAGCTACTAAGTATTTTTTCCATCAAACATTAAACACAGAAATTTTTTTTGAGTAAACAACAGGTATTTGCCATTATCGGTGTAGTAACTCTTTCACTCGTGCAAGAAACCAAGCAGATCACCAGTAAAGAGGCACAACAAAAGAACTGTCATATGATAACTCAAAATACATGAAATACAGAATCAGTAGGGAAGACAGAGCACTGCTCTGAGAGACAGGAAACCTCCTCAGGCAGGGCTGAGGTGTCCATGACCAGGTACTAGAAGCCAGAGCTTGCTGTGGGTCACAACAAACAAGCTTCATTTTGGTCACCTGCTTAGGAAACAAGAAGCTACTATGTCATGACAGAACAAAACACTGTCAACTCACTACTTAGCTCGTTCCTTCTGTGGAAAAGTCAACTAGTTCTTACCAGGTGATAAATCAACACATATAAAATAAAAACTAACTTAAGCTGAAATCCATTCCAAGTTCAAAGTTTTGCATCTGACCTTCCCTCAACCCACTTTCTAAATATTAAAAACTCCCTCCAACAACTGCTTAAAAGCAAACAGGATTATTTAGAAATACATTTTTGTGAATAATTACCTCCTGATATTTTGCATAATCTTCTTCAGAGACACAAGGTTACTTTTGTGCACTGTTTCCCAAACAAAATGTGCTTCTTTTATCTATACACAACATGGATATGAATATTAGAAAGTAATTGCAATGATCAAAAGATCAAACGTATGATAAAATTAAAGTATCGGATCAAAGCTTTCCCATTTTTGTCAAATACATTTGGAAACACACTCCACAATTTAAGAGTATAAAAGAGCTCATGTATATTCAGACACAGCCAGATGAACACACGCACACATAATGCTACAGAGGCGCTCTTGGAAGCATACTAGATCTGATACTTGAAAGTTTACATTTGTGTTTCTAAGATCTCTGCATCACTGATAAAACTTTCAGTCTAGTGACAATCACAGTAATATCAGCATCACACCAAAATGCAGGCAGGGATTCACGGGTTTCTGCTTTCTGAAAGTTGACAGCACTTAAATTCAAAGATTAAAAAGGAGCCCAGGTTTTCTTCCTGGATTCAGTAGTTACCATATAAAACTTCAAAACAAGACATGAAAACAAAACACACTAAAATTCATCGGTGTCGGTTCTTTAGGTGTCATCGTCACGGGTTTATTTTTTGACACATCTATAACTAAAATAACAAACCTCTTAAAGTAATCCTGTGCTAACTGGAAGCTGACATGTATGACAAGTAAATAAGCTTATCTGAGCTGAGCTTTGTCTAGTCATTACTAAAAATTACAACCGATAAATAGCTTGCAAATAGTATATTAGACCTTTATACTTACTGCCAATCAAAATTGAGATGTAGCATCTTAAGATAATGAGGTACTGACATACCACATCATACTGGAATAAGGATTTGACCCATTGTCATTTAAAAGCCACTTTTCCAAAGGTTGTAAATATTTAAGTATTTATAAGATATTCTTTATTTATTCTAATAAATAAAACTAACAAGCCCTTCCTATCTTTTCAATGCCAAGAGCCAAAAAAAAAAAAAAAAAAGTAATCAATTCTCAAGAGGACTCTTACCATCACCTTGTGTAACATGAGGTTGTATGATAACTTTCCAGATATCAATAACACCTTGCTTCTTTGTTTCTCAGACCCACCTTGGCTCCAGTAAAGTTTGGCACCCCTTGCAGATCACACTGTGGTGGTCCTGCATTATACTGCATATGTCATGTTACAACCATCAATACTGCTCCAACACATGACTTTTTTGGGCTCCAGGACAGCACAGACACTTCTCCTGACTTAACTATTAAACCATGACCAACTTACCCCACTGGTACAGGCCAAAAAGGGAAAAACAAGGGGGTTTTTACATGTTTTGAGTGTTCTATACATATTTAATGTCGACATACTACTGTAAAAAAATATAAATGCAGCTTTCTATTTTTGCCTATTGATTTCCACAGTACTTTAAGCTACAGGGAGATGAGCAAGATTGATGAGGCAAAAGAAAGGGAAACATGATCATATTTAAGAGTACAGATTACAAGTCAAAAGAGGTATTACTTCATTCACCTTTAGATGTAACCACGAAAAAAAAAATCCATAGCACATACAACAGTTGCTCGATTCATCAATATATTACAGTCCAAACCATAACTCTTTAAAAATCTTTGCTATTGCTTCCAAATTGCACAGTTTCACAAGTTATTTTTAAATACATGGCGAATACCATGCTAAAAAGCATTCCCTTAGTGGAAAGGCATCCACTGATGCCTAGGAATGTCATTTTTAAGAAATAAGTGGTGTGCTTGTTGTTACAAATCTTCCTAGCACCTGGTGAAATTTGCAGCTGAGAAGGCCTAACAATTTAAAAATAACCAAATCAGAGCTTATTTTTAATTTCAAATAAAATAATCACCTGTATTTAGCATTACACATGTTTAGACAAGCTGCCTGTCTCTGTTCCCAACCCTCTTTCCCTCTGTCATCTCGAACTCGCCATTTTTCAATTCCAAATATGCAGATTACTTTTTTTTTTTTGCCTCGGATGACTTGTCATTAAAACTGTCCAAAACTATAATTATTTATGTATACCTATTCATTATTAATCTTGCAAAATCTTCACAGGCATCACACTGTTACTGTTTGTTCATGTCATTCTGCTGCCAACCCTGGTTTTCACTGCTGTTGGTTTGATGCCTTTTTACATACATCAGCCCCATTTCTCTAGTTGACTGTTTCCACAGCACAGCAGGCCCAGACATGCTCCCTGCTTTTCTAGTTGTGTTTTGGTTTTCAAACATTTTATAAAGGTCACACCTTTTAGAACACAATTATTAAAAAAAAACAAAAAAAAATTATATAAACGTTTTATAAAGATAAATAGGTTTGACAGATCAAAGTTTAAATTTTTTTTCCACCAAAAATGGAAAAATTGTCTGTAACAGAAATTTTGAGGTCCCCACCTTTAGATGTTTTCAGATATGAACACTTCAGTTACATACAAAGTCTTGAAAACACATGATTAAATGGGTCCACCTAAGGTTTAAATAAGATGAAAAAGGAAGAAAAAACCCTCCAATCTTACTGTCTTTCTGCAGAACTAATGGTAAGCCCGTTAGTAAAAAATTTTATGCCTTTTACTTGAGCTTCCACTCTTTATTTTGCAATTTAAAGCACTGCTGTACCTTTCTTCTCAACATATCTGATACACCCCCTAAAATCATCTCTCTTCCCCCCTCCAATCCTGTTGTTAAAATTTGGTTCCAATCACTCGGTTCGAATATTTTTATTTTTTTTTTAGTTGTTGAATTGAAGATCTTAATGGGTGAAATGTAAATATAAACCAAACCAAGTCTTCAACAAGAACCATCACAGACTGTCCATGATGACTGTTAGCAACAACTCTTCCATATCCTGTGAATTTTCAGAAACAAATTTGTCACAGTGGATGAATTGCACCAGCACAGAGAGATGCAAACATATCAAGAACACCAAAAGATTTGTAAATTTTTAGTCTAGAGGAATTAACACCTTACTAAAGAGCTGGACAGGCTGAAATAAAATCTCCATCAAAACCACACAGGAACAAACTAAAAATGTCCAGAAAAAAATAAACTTCTGCTACTGGAGGAAGAGAATTGCAAAATCATCTAGTCAGGAAGGAGATTCTGTCTCAGCTGAACCTCACCACTTACAACCAGCAAGGGAGTCATCCTTCTTTCCTTTCCTTCTCTTCATTTTCATGAAAATTTAAAAGGCATCTGAAATTTAGTATTTTCTTCTGCAAATTTAATTGTCTCAACTTTGACACTACCAGCAAGATTACCTGCACCATCTCTCATAATTACTGTAAGAACCTTTCTTCCACTGCATTCACAGTGACTATTTGGACCAAACTTCTGCTTTATTCCCTCATTTCTTCTTACATCAGCCTCCTTCTCACAAAAAGTACCCCAGCTGACACACAGTTTGTTTTATTTTATTTCTGCCACAGCACTTCCCCTTCGAAAATGGAACGAGTTGCTTGATCTGGATCCATACAACACATTGTCTCCAGATTTTTTGATCAACTCTTAAAAGCTGTTATGTAGAAAATTACTGTGGAAAATATTTGTTTATTAGTAACAGCAAAGTTTCAAGAGTCATGTGAGATCTTTTCCACACAGACAACATCACCAAAGACTTGGCCTTAAATGAAAGCCAATAAGGAGCATGAGCCTGCTACTCTGTTTTCTGCTTCTTTGCCATGTGTCTTCACTAGTGGCTTGTTTATTCTGTTGGTAATTTCCCTTGGGCAGAAGAAATTGTTGTAGGGTTGAGGACAGCAGGTTTTGGGCTACAGACTTTCAGATCAATTACTTTTTTTTTTTTTCCAGTAGCACACACACAAGGGGAAGGAGTCAAAGCTTTATCCTCATGACAAGTCTGACAAATGCTGTTCAAAAACCATACTGCAAGATCCATGTGTCCAGTTGGAAAGTCTTCTGTACTAAATCTGAACAGAGAAACCTTTTAAGAGCTGGTTTATTACTTCTAAAATGTGACTTGACATAACCTTCAAGTTGCTGCCATGCCAAACCAAGGAAAAAAAAAAAAAAGACTAAAGTCAGTTTTGCAGGCTTAGTTTTGGAATAGAAAAAAACTCATTGTGAAAGGTATCAAAAAAATAACAACAGAGCAAGCATATTTTCTAAGCTTAAGATCCTGGGCATTTTCACATCAAAGTGCTTGAAGAGGTCACTAAAATGTGGAAAGGCTACTTGGCAGGATGGCTGCCTCACTAAGTGGTAAAACACAGTCAACAAAATAAAAGATGAATTTAAAACAATTACTCTGGAAATACTACTCAGGCTTGAAGTACATTCAGTCAGTGGCTGAACTCACAACAGCCAAGCTACATGACCCTGCAAGCACAAGAACAGCACAGCTGATCTCATATTCTGAAGCTGTAGTTAGGCATGCAGATATTTAAATTATATGTCCATTAATTGACATGCTGCCTAGTGAACTATTACTTCATTATATTTCTCAGTGAAGCAAATTTTTATTAGCTTTCCCTCATATTTTAATGTTACTGCACGAAGTAGGATGATTTGATAAATAGTCTTCAGAATGTCAACTGCACTAGAATTTCATCAAATTTAATAAATTGTTTAAGATATTTTAGAGTTCTACGTGGGCAGAAAAATTTTATTCAAGGGGGTTTGGGTTTTGAGGGTTTTCTTGTTTTGATATTTTTTATTTATTTTGGGTAAAGCCCATAACAGGACTAAAACTTATAGGGCGAGTTCAGGCTGGAAACTCAGTCCAACCTGAAACATGATCAGGACTACGTGTCATTTGACCAGATGATTTTCCTATGTGGAAAAATAAAATGCAAACAAAAAACCAAACAACAACAACAAAACCAACCAACGAACCAACCAACCAAACCACCACACATAAGAAGAGAAATGTGAATCTAGGTCTTAGGGGTGAGTTTCTAAAGAACCTCTCGTGTTAAATACATTGGAACAGGTCTCATTTCCTCAATCAGTATCAGAGGAAAGCTCTTAAAAGTCTTGGGTTTATAAATCCATTTTATGAATACCTAGCCAACAAGTTGGAAAAAAAAAAAAAAAAAGTTTGTTGATAAAAGGAGGTTTCCCTTTTTCCACCTATTGTAGACCAAGCAAAGCTCTCTGGAAAAGGAATGAAAAGGAACAACCTGCCTGCAGCTGGTCAGCACATCATCTCTGTGGTGCTCTGACAAGAACCAGCAGATACAGAGAAAACCTGGGCACTCCCAGCTCCTGTGATTGTGAAGTCCAAGGGAATAGCTCAAGCATATGTATTAGTTTTGCTAAATGTTGCCTTACATGTTTGTTTGTTTTTTCATCTATATCAGTATACTTTGATGTGACTGATCATTCAAATACCAACATTGTTATCAACGCCTCAGCTGCCTCAGAACCACCATCAGAAATTGGCCCAGGCATGAAAGAACATGATGATCCTCTGCTTAGGCAGGGAAGACCTCAACAATTAAAACCCAAAAGAGACCAGGGAGTCAGTAGTGAACTGCATTTCATTCCTGCGGTAGTCACAGAACACTGTTCAGAACACAGTCAGGGCAGCAATTTAAAAACAATGACTCCAAAATTACAATATTCAAGTATCAACTGCGAGTCATGAACTGCAAGTGATGCAAAGTGTGCCCAGGCACACTCCAAGATAAAGAGATGTCATCTACAGATCTGCATCTTTCAATTTAACCACCACACACAAAAGTGTACTTTGTACAAAAAATACCTCATTTCAGTACTATTTTTCCCAAGAGCACATGCCCACAATTCTCTAGCCCTCTTATGATACAATCACAGCTGTAAGCATGTTACTTTTTCTGTTAAAGAAAAACAATTTAGCTTATTTTGAATTTGGGGCTTATAATGGTTACCTGCAATTCACTCAAAGTTATTTGTAATATGCCCCCCATAGAAAAAAAAAAGCATATGTCAAGAACTGAGAATCTATAATTTCAATAATTCTGAATATTAATTAAAATTATCTTGAGTGCAAATGTATGTGTTTATGTGTATATAAAAACATACTTAAAAATAGAACAAGAATTACAAGCTTCTGTCCTGAAATGTCTGCCTAGATTCCAAAGACAGAAAAGATGTCTCTAAATCAGGGCAGAACTATGCAAGTGGAAGAGCATGAAGTAGTGTTAGTGACAAAGTCATACTGTTCTGTGCCAAATTCATTGAGAGTTCTCACAGATTTGAAAACCTCAAATGAAAATTCCCTGACAACACACACACACATATATATATATATATACACACAAGATATAAAGAATCAACTGAATCAGTAAATGTCCAGAGTTTCAGGAAAACTAGCACCGATGCCAACTTGCAACAATCCCAAACAACTCAACCATGAAGTAAAGCAATAATTTAATCACTGCCTTTCCAGATCTCACTTCCTTCCACTACTGGAAAGGAAAAGCCTTAGAAGTAGATGCCATGGGGGAAGAGCCAGTTTCAGGTTGAATGGATCTGAATCCCTGAATACCAACAAATTAACTGAAGTGGACTAACAGAAAGTCATTGCCCTTTAATGGTCAAAGTCACTACAGGTTAAATACAACAACATAAATTTGAAAATATTTTTTATTTCAAGTTTTGAAAATTTTTCGGTTTGACATTTCTCTAACCTGTTAAGATAATCTATGACTTTTCAAGCCAACAACCAAACATGTAATTTTAATTCTAAACTGATTAAATACTTGCCAAAAGAACTCAACATGTTACATATGAAATAACTGTTGAAATTAATGCACATACATATTACATTTTGGTATTTTTAATTCAACGGTATCTAAGAAAAATTAAAGAAATTGAATCAAAACATGCAGAAAATTACTTCTACACGTATTTGGTGAAATCTGCATCTCTGTTTTTTGTTTTCCTAAGCACATTTTCCTGTTCTACTTTAAACTGGACTTAGAGTGGAACAGGTTCTACTCCTTCACAGCTCTTCTGCGTGTTCAGAGTTGCATTTCTAAACGTCTGAAATCAGACTTTGCTCTCCGTTCTTTACAGGAACTGTAGAAATACCAAGCCCTTAAAAAAGATTCCTCTACAGTTTCGAGTTCGAAAATATATTTTCCTCATCCCCAAAAAAGGGTGAGCTGAGCTTTTGTTTCCTTTATAATATTCCAGGTGCAGATTTCCAGCCTTGCCTACAGCTCCACAGATGACTAAAATCACCTTGACTGCATCAAAGGCCGGGTACAGCAACTGGGAGAGACCAAAGCTGGTGTTGCACACCCCTTCTGTGCACTGTGCCTTTCATGCAAAGTACTTACTGTGTTTGAAAGCTAAACTCCATGAATATCATTATCACAAAGTCTTTATATGCCATTTAGCACGCAGACATTTAATATATTTCCGGTTTGGTAACTACAACAGGTAAGGAGGAGGTTCAGTAAACACGTTTGTTTGCCTTCAGATTAGAAGTTCAGCTGCGCTGACATACTGATCTGACAAAGATAATTCAAAGGATGATTACGCCTAAAAACTAAATTCACATTCCTTTAGAGTCCTGGGATTTAAATAAATAAATAAATAAATAAATAAAAATTTAAAGACCTGTTCCATGATGAATTATTCCATCCCTGTGTGCGTGTTTTACACAGGAAGGGAAAAACATCCTACTGAAATTGTAAACCTTCAATTCTTACAAGGAACCTTTAAGGCGTAAGTGTATGCCAGAGGTTCTGAGAGCACAGAAGTAGAATTACATATAATAAACAATTTTAACACACAAAGTCCTATCTGAAATTCTCTAAATGAAATGTGACAATACGTTTCACTTCAAATCACAACATGCTATGAACTACTATCTCAGGGCAGTTAAATGAAAACACTGAACCCGAGTTTTATAAATTCTCTGTTGATTCTCTGCTAATATACTCAATTATTGCTATCTTGAAACAAGAACACAATTTTTAATAATCCTGTAATGAGCCTGAAAAAGGTCATAAAAAAAGAACTGTATCTTTTGCATTCAGATGACTAATTAATTGCTTAAAAATTGTATTTGTAAAAGACCTCCTGAAATACTTTAAATAGTGGGTTTTACTTGAATGGTTTTTGTTCTGGTTTTAAAAAAAAGGTTTAAAATTGTCTCATTCAACTTTCTTCTTACTACTTCTTCCCTATTCCTACTGCTGAAAAAGAATCCTACTTCCTTTTATAATAAGCTACTGGTTTAGTTGATAGAGTTTCTGTCAGTTTATTTATTTACTACTAAAATAGATTCATGCAGAGGAATGACAAGTGCAATATACCTGTATCTTATATAAAGTGACTGAAGAGATCTATTTAAGTACCATATAAAGCAGTAATTAAGTGACATAGAATCCACTTCATAAGCAAACTAAACTTCTCCAGACATGTAAATTACTCTTAAATGTAGCTTATGCAGTTTTGAATTAAAATATTGTTTTACAATTCTTTCCATAAGAGAACAATTCCAAAAAGAAAATTTAAACTAGTCCAATTTTACATTTGTTGACATTTCATGTTGATATTTGTTGATATTCTTTAAAAAGTTCAAATGCTTAAAACAATTTAGCAGGATTTTGTCATCTTTTTCCCAACTAAATAAAATCTGTCTGAGGGAGTAATGAGGAATCTGTGTCAGGGCAAAGACCTGAAGCTGAAAACATCTAGTAAATTATACATTTGTACCAAGATTCATCATTAAAATATTACCAATTCCAAAAATTTTATGCCAGTATGAATTATAAATTAGGATGACTGACATAGTGAAGGCTCTTCCATCAAATTAAAACCTAGAGCATGATTTCTGAAGTAACTTTTAGGGGAATATTTCCTTGTTTAAGGAAATTTTCTCATCCCTTATGTTCTCCATCGGCAGGCAGTTACACTTTCCGTTCCTCTGAATTTCCAAAGCAGTCTTTTATTATATTCTTTATTTTATGTATGTGATATCCTACAAGATTAACACACAAGTCCAAGGAATTGAACAGAAAGTGAACTGATCTCTACAGTGGTGTATGACAGTCAAGCAGCACTGAATTACAATTTACACTTTTGGACTCACTGTAGTATTTCAATTAACAGGATGCTAACAATAGCACATCCATATAGATTTCATCAACTATTTCCCCAAAGAGGCAATTTTTGCTTTACTTCTTAGAAGGTAAAAGCAAACTTCTAAGATAAGGGGAAAAACAGCACTCTTTTAAAAATAAAAGTAATTATAAAAGCTATTGTGAAATCAGATTCATGGTTCCTACCTGTAATGTTATATTAATAATGATAAATGAATAAATGAATGTCACAAGTTCCACATTGTTTACTTTTGAGGAAAGTGCTATTTTGCCACCTTCCATGAGGGGAAAAAAAAAAAAATCCATAGAAAAATAGTCCTACATGACAGAAAACTGGAGAACTCTTGGTTTGAATCAAGATTATGGTTTGGCACCTGAAATTCCAACAACAGTGAAGCAGTGAATAAAAGCAAATGAGAATAATTGAAGCTCCCCTGGCTCTGCAAATACTGGATGTACACACTGAGACAATCCATCAATAAAAGAATGACCTTTGACCATCAGACACATGAGCCTGGTGAGCACACAAGAAAGGCAGGTTCTGAAAACCAACCTCCTACACAGGCATCCATCACCCCAAGTGCCTTCCTCACCTCCTTCCCCAGGAGCCTCACACTCTCCTAAACCCTTCTCCAGACACCTCTCTACTTCCCAGACAATCCTCTCTTGAACAAAGGGAAGAGAGGAGCACCTGAAGCTCCCAAACTGAAAGGTGCTTCACCTCTTCAGTTTATCCAGTACCAGAGTGAAAGATGCTTTGAGGCAGCATCCAGACCTGAGCTGGGACACCTGCCCAGTGACAGCTGACCTGATCTGCAGAGATGAGAGCAGAAACACCCTCCAGGCAAGAGGTCACTGTCTGGGTAGCAAAACCAGATCTTGGTAGCCCAAAGTCTCCACCACCAAAAGCAGTCTTGCTAAGGCAGATGAGTTCTGAGGAAGTGTTTCCAGACTGCCCAGGAATGCTTCGTCTCAGCGATGGCAAAGACTGAGAAGACAAAAAAAAACTCCACAAAAAAAAAAGACCTGGGTCAACAAAAACCAAAGCACTGTTTCTTTTTCATAATATATTAAATGAGTGGTTTTACCAAAGCAGTTTGTTGAGTTCCACTCAACTGACACTCAAGGGGATATTGAGCAGTACAGAATAGGGTATTTTCCTGAGTTTGGTTTCTGGGTTTTGTGAGGTTTGGGGTTTTTTTCAGTGGGTTGTTTTTTTGGCTGGTTGGTTTTTGGGTTTCTTTTGATTTGTTTTTGTGGTGGATTGTTTTGCTTGGTGCTTTTTTTTTTTTTCAAAAAGTTGATATTATCTGAATTGTCTTAATTACTCTAGGCAAAGCAGAGGGTGTCATCTTTAATTATTAGCTTGTTTACTGTCAAATTAAATATACACTGTTCCACTGGAATTTCTATACACCCATTAATCTTGGACATAGAAACAAGCTGATTGATTTCAAAATATGGTAATTGAAAACATAATATTAATTTACTGTACTGACTCGCATTTTTATTCTACTTATATTCTAATATATGTGTATGCATATATAATAACTCAAATCACAGCTTTTTAGAAAACAATTGGAAATGTTCTTTATACAGAAAACAAATGAGAAAAAAAGCAATGCTTCTTCTGGAATTATATTGTTACATGATATTTGACTGAATGCTACAGTTATGAACAGAACACTGCATACTGAACTACGTTTTACAGTTTTCCATGTGACATGGCTATTTATGTACAATGTGAATTTTAACGAGTGATTCTGTCATGGAAAATAAAAATGTGTTCATGGTTAAATAAATGAGTCTGTTGATTAACCAGACCTGACAGATTTCAACCTCTGATGTTTTAATCCTCTGCCACTATCCATGATGTAATTTCAGCAAAGCTAAATATTTAAATTTGAAAGAATAATTTCTGTTTGCATCATCTGGGAAAAAAAAAGCTTTACGGATCACCTTTTGCAAATTGCAGCACATTAAAAATTTATAAAACAAATTTGAAAACATGTATTCCAACTACTGGTTTATATAATTCAACTGAATTAATGTTCTATTTTTTATACAGGAACACATTATACATTCTAATTATCAACTAAAAAAAAAATAACCTATCTCCAAGAATGCATAAACATTAAAAAATACCTAAAAAGTGTTGTCAGTAATATATGTGAGAATTTGCATGCATACCAAAAATGCATTCACAATTCCTTCATGCTGATAAACCTATTACTTGTTTTTTTTTTTCCTGTTTTCTAATTTTCAACTTAAAAGTCAAAAAATAAAAGTTTGTCTATAGTCCATCATCTCACATCTGCTACCAGTAGTAAGCATGCAATTACTAGGGTCTTTATTTTACTAGAAATACAAAATGAACCTAATCATTATAAATACAGATTTGATTTATTAGGATATAGCCACTAACATAAGAGAACTAAAGAACACCAAACTGGGAAGATAATTTACCACTTTGAAGACCTTGAAAATCAGTTTAATATTCAAATCCTTTAATTTATTCCTTCCTCCATTCTAATAAGAATTAGCTGTAAGGTTTATTTTACTCTCATGAATTCTAATACATTCCACAAGTTCCCTCGTGCAACAAGGCAAGATAATTTTTTAAGCATTTGCAGTGAAAAAGGTCTGCTATTTTATTTTATTTTCAGGGAGAAAGTAGAGTTTGTCTCTTTTACAGCTGCAAGAATTCAGAAAGTCATAGTTCTGTTCTTATTTTCTTACCACTGTTATAGTAACTCAAGCTCACACAACAGATGCTACCACACTTAAAGCATTCAACCTACTTGCTATCAATACTTTACTCCTGGACTTAAAGTGCTCCTACATTTTCATCAGGCCCTTTCTTATCACTTAATATGGTGAATGTTACTCAGATTTTCAAATTCATATTTTAGGTTTCATAAATATGCTCGTATCAACAAAATAAACAACATTATAAGGAACATTTTTATGAAAAAAGAAAAGCTATTTTTCAATAATCAGGAAAAGGCTTCTCAGGATATCTGGAAGCTATCAAAAAACTAAATAACTAAATAAATATATGTGTACACACATAAAAAAAAAATTAAAAAATTATTATCACAATCCTGCCAATACCTGAAGTTCCCACTCAGGAAGGAAGCTTGTTTCTGCTGTTAGCTGTGTTCTGAACCAGCACAGAAAAGCAATGATGTGTTTACTCTGAAGACTTCTTTATTTTTTTTCTTAGCTCTTCAGGAAGTTAACTTGGTGCTCAGATAACATGGTTACCTTCCAGTTTGGAACATACTATGTAGTGCTGATTTCATTAATAGAAAGATGCAGAGATAATTACAAAAAAGTAAGATTCACAGAGCAGTTAATCTTACACTGTGTGATATAAACCTTCACTGTGTATCAATCAAGCAAACAAATACAGAAACCAACCACCTCTTTTCACCCAGTAAACTATTTTCTGAGGCAAACTTATTTCGAATTATTGTTTTCCCTGCTTACAAAATTAATTCTCCCACCTTTCCTTTTACTACAGCATGGCTTAGAGCCACAAAACCTACTAAAGATTTATCTAGTACAAGAAAAACAACTTCTTTTTAAGGCTCATTAAGCAATACTTTGAAGACTGACAATCCTGCTCACAAGGCTAACTGAATGATGCTGTTCATATGTTACTTCGATTTGAGGATTGGTTAAGGAAGTTTTCTTTGGCTTTCTTGGCTTTCCTGCATAGAAAATTCAAGCACCACAGTCTTACAAAAACTGCAAATGTATAATAATAATGGACAGATCTTGCTTTTGAATAGCTACCAATCTACACTAAGTGGTCAAAGTATGGGTGAAGTGGGAATTTAGAGCAACACTTATTCTTCTTAAGTAGCTTAATTTCCTCTACAAGGAACATAAAACCAGGTGAAAATCAATCTCCATGTACTCAATCATGCCTCGACAAGTACCCAAAGAACAAATAAATTGAAATACAAGGGGTTTTGTGACAGGGGGCCTCTGCATTATCCCCACCTGCAACAACTTGCAGTTTAGTTACTTGTAGTTCCAAATTGGCACAAGTGGTCATTATGTAGGGGTGTGTGTTGTGTAGTAGCTTTCTGAGTTCATGTTTGGGCAACTGTAGCACTCTGAATCCATGAAGCTGATTGTAATTACCTGACTTGAGAATAGGCACCTTCTTTAATTTTAAGCCAGGTGTTTTTTTTTTTATTTGAGATTTTTATTTGAGATTTTATTTGTATTATAGCCAAGTTGTTATTTTGTGAATCAAATATTTGTTCCTCTCGTCCGTGTGCTTTATAGTGCCACACTACTGTGTTATAACTCTTCCCAGTTGCCTCTCTTCCAGGTCATAGTGCAGCACATTTAATCTCACCTGAAATGGAAACCCTTCCAAAATTAACATTTTTGTTATCCTGCTGTGTAACTTCCCTATTTTTAATTTATGGCTTTTCAAGATAGTGTGGCTCATGAATTTACAATTATATACTGATCTTTACTCTTGTTCCTGATTCCATTTCCCTTCTGAAATTCCATAATAGTAACTAAACACTAGGTTGACCCTGTCAAGCAACTACCTATAACATCTCTATGAGGGTTGTTCTTTTCTTTCAGTTAATAACAATAGCTAATTTAGAGACTGTGATTACCATACAGTATCAAGCTTATTTTTAACACGAGCATTAGTTTTTAAACTTGAATCTCAGGAACCCTCTAAGTAGCAACGGTCTAAAAAATGATTCATGAGATCAACAAATTAATTCCTAGGAAGCACCTGTCCACATCACAGGGTGTGGTGGATGCTGGATCTCACCAAAGCTGCTTTATCAGTCCCCAGCCTCAGCTGCACAGGGAGAGAAAACTCAATGAAAGGCTCACTGGTCGAGGGAGAGATCCTTCACCATAGATATATTCTCTCTCCTTTCTCTGGCTGCAGTCGCCCAGGATTTTTTTTATCCCTCCCTTCTCAAATATATTATCCCAGAGGTGCTCCTGATCACTGATGGACTTGACCTTGGCCAGCAACAGGTGTCTTGAGGCCAGCTGGTGTTTCCCCTGTTGAATATGGAACCTTCTGGCAGCTTCTCACAGAACCCACCCCTGTAGCTCCCTCCAGCTTATCCAAACCTTGCCCCAGAAACCCAATACACCAGGGAGGGGGGAGAAGAAGTATCACACTTCACTATTAGCAGTCTCTGCTGGACCTTTCTACAGCCAGGCCAGTGGTTAAAGCAGCATTAAGACTGCACCACCTTCTCAAATGTGCAGGCTGGCCTCCAACTCTCCTTATCTCTGTGCAGCATCTCTGCATTTATTCAAGTTGTTCTCATGTGCAGTTCCACTCTATCTGGGCAGCTGGAGAATTAGCAACTGAGTGCTCTAAAATTATTCTTACGGGTTGCATGACTCAAAAGACTATACCGTGGAGCGAGTGAGGATCATTTCTGCATTAGTAATAAAATATTTTAAGATTCCCATAGCCTGACAATTCTTCAGTTCTCCTAGTAACTTAACTTCATGATTAGACTAAAAATAATGAAATAACAAACAATTTTTTTTCAAGTTCTCGGTGTCACATCCATTTTTTTCATGGTCCAGCCTTAAGGCTTTACCATGTATTCAATTCTCAACACTAGTAGCATTTACTTTATTTCAAAATAAAACAGTTTTCCCCTTACACTTCAGAATATTTGGAAAGAAAATTTCCAGTTAAGAAGATCAGAGCAGTTTTGC
Organism: Manacus vitellinus; assembly: GCF_001715985.3. Taxonomy (NCBI): domain Eukaryota; kingdom Metazoa; phylum Chordata; class Aves; order Passeriformes; family Pipridae; genus Manacus; species Manacus vitellinus. The sequence goes on along the minus strand of NW_021940498.1, from coordinate 6,426,134 downwards.
CTGTAATTGACCACTCCCTTGAAGTTTAATATTCAAACATGCTTTGAAAAGGGATGCCCCTGGATTTGACACAGCAAGACAGAATATCCCTTTCCAGGACAGAGTCCTGCTCCAGGATCCCTGGTGCAAGTTACCTCCCACTCACATTGCCTAAATTCCACCCTGCTTAGAGAGAGAAACGTTCCTTTTATTCAACATTTGGGGGATATTTAATGGAGGGATGGACATAAGCAATCTTACTTTTCTGGGTATCCCTCTTTTGCATGAAACCAGGTTTGAAATCCAGGCTGAAAGAAATTGCTTTGTACATATGAATTCCCTTCACAACTATCAGTCCCTCTGGTAAATCACAAGAAGGAAAATTAGAAGCATTTTTGAATGTCTCTCTCATGAAACCAATTCCTAGGAAATTAAGAATCTCAAAACATGGAGAAAGTATAATCTGAAACAGAAACAAAACATTTATCATGAATAAGCAAGGAGGAGTCATTCAGAATCAATTCAAGGGAGGTTAAATAAAAAAAAACCATGGAAAGTCAATGTTCACATTAGTGTTGTAGTGGTACTGTTCTAGAGAATGACTTAATTTAATTTGAAAAAAATTCTAGTTCCTAAAGTGAGCTGCCTTTAAGTGAGCAGAGTGTTTCACTAGAGTACAGTAGATTTTGACAGTTCCTGACACAGGACACACACACACACACACACAAAAAAAAAAAAAAATCACATTTAACTTCAAATAAATAACAAACCTATGTAACACAAAGAAAGGTGAAGATGGAATAAATATTATGGCTCCATTTCTGCAGTGACCTCTATGCAAGCAGATGCCTGCCCCAGCTCTGATGTCAGTTCTGCTCCCCAGTGGCTCCTGGCTCTAATAGAATGAAGGAGACCAAATCTGGCATTATCAATCCCTGTCACTCCTGTTACCTGAGCAGAGAAGATTAACAAGCCTTTAACAAGGTGTGCCCATAGATATTTTGATATCTAGTGACACATTACATTTGCAATAATAAGAGATGAGTCTGCCTCCTACCTGTTCAAAGTTCAGACTTGGACATATTTTTAAGTGGAGTTTAAAAGTTATTTAAATTAACCACTGAGCACAATTTCAGTAATGTGACTGCTGTTCTGGATATATAGGATGTAACATTAAATTAATTTATTAGGTACATAAGTTCTGATTCTGGAATATACACAGATTTGTTGTTAAACCTCTTCTTCTGAGACAGGTGAATTTTCCTAAAGGCACAGTAGTGAGGATTTCTTTTTCTCTTCCAAAACCAATAGTTTTTTCCTTTATCACTTACATTAGGAAGCTTGAAATATGAAGAAGCCATTAAATCAAATAGGGACAACACTATTACATGACAACTACATCCAGAATTAGAATAACTTGTTCATGCGTGAGAGTTTTCTTTTAAAAAAAGAAACACCAAAAAAATACCTACCACACAGCACATAATTTTAATTTCTCAAAAATGCAGGGAAACCAAGTATTACATTTATAAAAAGAACAGTACAGCAAACTATAAGTTATGAAAACTACAACATTAACATTTATTATTAAAGAGGCTGACTTTAAAAAAAAAAAATCATTGTATACAACAGCATGTTGTTATGCTCCCATTATGTTTGATGTACTGCATGCAGCAATAAGTATAAGTGCATTTAACTACTGCTCCTGTCTGGTGTGGATTTGTCTGTGTTCCTATTGAACACCTGAAAAGGTTTTCAAAAGACACTGAAAAGAAATAAAGTGAAATACGATTTACTGTATGCTATGGACAAAACAGCTACACAGTTTCTCAAACAAAGCCTATTTGTGTCAGGAATCCTTTTAAATTCAAGTAAAATACTGCTAATAAATTCAAACCACAGACCTGCAAATGGTTCAATTCAGTCGTTTTTTGAACACCACACAGACAGACAGAATATTATAGATGCAGTTTAACTTAAATAAGGTACCACAAGGAAACAGCAATCAATAAACAGCCTACTGCTAATCCATCCCAGCAAGAATTCCTTCCTTCCTTTTCTGCAGCTCCTCTGCTCCACTTTGATGGAGGAGACTAACAGGTCTGCTTTAATACAACCAAAACTCATCTGACAGTCAGGGGAAAACAAAAAAGGATCTGTTGTCCTTATAACACCCACAAGTGCAGTTTTTCAATCACCTACATTTATTTTCCACTGACTACAATATTTAAAAGAATAAATCTCGTCCTTGATGAAGTACACAGGATTTGAAGTGATATTGTATACAACTACCATAAATCTTCATTTAGAAAGTCCTATAGCAAAAGGACTTTTTATGTTTATTATCTGTCAAAAAAGATAATTAAGTAGACGGTATTGGGATAGAAACAACATTACTGAGCCACAAGATGTAATAAAGCAGAAAGTCATTTGTCAGGTTGTAGGTCAATGCAATGTCTTTTTATCTGGCAGGCATGCACAGTAACATATCAGATGGCTGGTTGGCCTGGGTTTTATTCTAATTTCATGTGAGGGGGTTTCCAAATACAACTTTGTCACAAAAATTAAGGCCCATAGAATTGCACAGGTGCATTGAAGATTACTCAAAGACAATGGAAACAGCAACCAAAGAGTCCTGATTAACCCACAAAGAAAGAAAGAAATCTAGGACTACTTTATCAAGGTTTTTTTTCTTACCTTCAAAGACATAGTGAGATATGATTATGGTTTTTATTAATATGAAAAAAAAAACACATGAAATTGTAAGAAAAAAAACTAATTGCCCTTAATAGTGGTGGTTGATGTAGCTATACTTAAGTTTCACTACAAACATTTGCCTGGTGGATAGTAGGTAGTTTATGCAAGCGAGTACTGTAATCTATTTAAATAACTGAAACTACTCCCTGGTGTAAATTAAGCATATGCTGCAGACATTCTAAATATTTTTTTTCTCATTCTTATAACTACTACAAAAAAAAGTTTCATTTCTGTGGTGTTTGAAATCAGAAAACACAACAGTCCACAGAATACTTTACATGTACAGGTTCCTGGCATGTTTCAAGCATTACCATCCTTCAGGTGTTAAAAGGCAGCAATCACTCTTTAACAGATGGGAAACCAAAAAAGGTCATGTGGCTTGTTCTTAGTCACAGAGACAAAATTATCCTCATTTACAGCATATGAAATCAGAGTGCCTTTAAAGCAAACGATCCTAACATATCTGGGCTAGTTATAACCATTTATTTTAACTCTTTCTAATAAATTCACAAACAATAGAACTGAACTGACTGTAAAAATGATTAAGTAAAAACTTTACATGCACAGTCGTTAGGAAACTAAAATCCAAGGCGAGTGTTTTGTCTTTCACTTTCACAAATTTGGTAGTGTTTTCAGAAAGAAATACTAAAACAGTAGTTTATGCAGGAATAATGTCTAGTGCCTTCAAACACAGAATGTGTACCCACTTAAGCTTGTGGTAATGTGACCCGTGTTTATCAGAAACAAACTCCTGACAGTCACAACTACAATATTAGAACAAAATAGATTCATTCTACAGCACAAAAATGCCATGATAAGACTGCTCTTTTCTTTTTTTCAAGTAGTGTGAGTTCAACCATGATCTATGAGTTCACTTTGAAGTTTCCATATCACAGCTTGAAGAAATCCTTAAGAAAAAACACACCAGACCTAAACACTTGCCTGCAAACTTCATCAATACCTGAGATTTCTGTTCTTTTCTCTCCACATTCAAAATAAGCAGAAAACACTACTCCATGTCATAGCTGACAATCAGTGTACTTAGGCATGACTGACAACATATTCCTGAACACTACCATGAAGTTCAAATTACTTCAATAAATTTGTGGCTCTATTTTATATTAATACAAACATGATGTAATTTAACTCAGAGCAAATTGAATAGGCTGTTCTATGTCAAGCTCTTACATCCTGCTCTTGCTCTCTGCGCCTCTTACTGCCACACATTTTTAAGTAGGACTGTCTGAATAGTACCAAAACCACCACAACCTGTCTGCTGTCACACAAACTTCCTAACTTCTTCAAGTACTCCACAGTATCACCCAAGTGTAAAGCACAAAACATCAAGCTGAGCAATCAAACTGAATTAATTCAGCCTTCTCTGGATTTTAATGCTGTATTTTCCACTAAAAAAAGCAAAAAGCTTCCTCTCCTATGAACTCTTCCACCCCAACACATCTCCACTTCCACGTTAGCCTTGCCTCTGTTAAACTGCCCATAATCACACCCTGAACTGCAGCAACAGCTGCCTGACAATAAATTTAAAAATACAGATGTGCTGAATCACATCGAATCACCCATGCAATTAGTCAGCAGGCCAAGCACAGCAACCAACTGGAATATCAGACAAAACCAATTGGAGTATTTAATTTCCTTCCAATTTATGCCAGTTCACAAGGTGGCCAAACAAACAAGCAAGGCACGAAGGAGAGATGACTCAAATGGCTGAATTTTATGAACTTCACTTCCAGAATCATTGGTAGATAGGACTAAAGAAAAAAAAATCCAACAGAACTAATGAATTTTCTAAATTTTTTTCAGAAGTAACAAAAAATTTCGCCTGGAAAACTAGTCTGTGACACTTTCACCTTAAGGAAGCCCAAATACCCACCAAAACAATAAAAAAACCCCCAAACCTCAAACTAAAATCATCTATATTACGGACAGGAAAAGTGTTATTCATCCATGTAGTATTTCTGCTTGTTTACTAAAGTTGTCTTTATGAGCTGCAACCTGACCACAAGCACTTAATGAAAGAACTCTCAGAAAATTCTCAGAATCTCATATGAAAAAACCTTATTACACTATGCTGTATCCATGCAAGTAAAAAAAAAAAAATCACACAACCAAAATGGAAAAAACAACTAAAACCCCACAAACAGCAACTAAGCAAAGTCAGAAAATTGTGGCAAAATATCATTTATAGCTACTTCTCATTAAAGCTAATGATATTAAAGAGAAAAAAAAAAAAAAAGCCTGTCATCTTATAAACCCCTCCACCCCAATTCAGGAAGTTGGGACTCAGTTCCCAGCACAAAGGCACATATGATTCAACACTAGATCAGCTTCTCAAATGTAGTTTATAGCATTATAACTAAGGGGTAGTTAAATTGATTTTTCAATTCAAGTGAGAAATCAAGTTAACCTCAACCTCCCGGCAGACAAGTACATTCTAGCAGAGTAGGACAAAAAAATATCTATAGGTTTCTGTGGTTAACAGAAAACCCAGTTGCTAATGCAGAAAACAAACAAGCAAACAAACCAAACCAAAGAGAACCCCACACATATCACTGCAGAAGTCCAAAGATCATATCTTCCAGGATGAGAGGTGGTGTCCTTTCCCACCTGAGGAGGATCCAGCTACGATATATTTGCCACTTCCAGACTGTACTACTGTAATTCAGAGAAAGCAGAAACCATGTGGTTATCCCTGAATTCTCACAGTACAACCACCTCCATCCTCAGTGGGTCACTTCAAAAAAATCACAGCACTCTGGTCTGACTCTCAAGACAGTGTAACATCCTCAGTAGCATCACCAACAAAGACACAAACATGTCACACCCTAATTACAACTCAATTCCCCTGCTTGATCTTTCTCTAGGACTCAGCAAACAAACAACTGAAACGGTAAAAGCCAAAACACACCAAATATTCACATTTCCTACATGTTCATTGTGATTGTGGTAATAGAAGTGTGGAACAAACAATATAGGTGAAAGCTAATAAAATTAATTACTTGCAAAATACATCAAGGAAATTATCCTTTTGACACAACCCATCCTTGAGACTAAAAGACCTACTATGATTTTTTTCTCTCATATCCACTCATCTTATAAGAAGAACAGCATTGACAGCGAATGGGAACTTCAATTACAGGTCCAATTTACTTAAGAAGTGTGAAGATCACATTGAAAATTTGTAGGTATTTCTATGTGAAATTATATACACAGAATAAATGCTCTTGGATTTCATAATGGCTAGACAGAGTATCAAAACCCTTTGAAGGCCAGGCTATTCAAAATGTTAAGGTTCAGAAAATCCAAAAGTATTAGTGGGCTTTCCAGTATATTATTACTATTCCTGTTATTTACCTAAGGGTTTTATTTCTCTTGAGAAAATAAAAGTCAGAGTGCAGCTGAATCACTTAACATCTCCCATGCTGGAAGGTTAAACCTCTGATCAGAAGAAAGGTTTTCATTTTGGGGGAAAAAAAAAAAAAGTCAGCTAGGAAGAAGACTTGGATTATCAGTAAAATATCTCTGCAGAATTAGTTGAATATTTCAGAAAAAACACGCTTTTAGAAAATAAATTTCTGAACAGGAGAGTTAAGTAGTTGAAGAGACTGAGATGAATACAACCTATTGTTCAGGGAACCTACAAACATGGACCGTAACTTTAAAGTTATTGCTCTCGACTAAAAAGCTTTCTAATTTGCCTGATAAAAATCTAAATCAACTCAGGAATAAACATTGTCTCTTCTCATAAATCAACAACCGAGCAAAGATTTTTCTTACTGTTAGACACCAATTAAGCTTTAAGAGATTGTCCATGAATGAACAAGAGCTACATAAATGAACGATGCACCTAGTGCAAATGTTTTAAAGTAGTGTTCTAGGAAGGATTTAGTAACACATTCTGGTTCTGAGTGGGAAAAATTAATTACTCAGAAAACACAGTAAACCACCAGTTCTTTTAAATAGATCTGTACACACATATGAATATATATTTATTTTCAGTGGTGTGTTTTCTTCCTGGAACAAGCATGATCTCTACTAAAATCAAAGACAGTTTCTTGAAAGAGAACAGCCACACCGTAATCTCGTCTGCCACATAATAAAGAAAAATACCTCCCAGTGCAAGACAATACTTTTGGCCTGAAATAGATATGTTTAGGTCTCTTGGAGATCACTAAAAACACTGCAAATACTGCACTGATGTATTCTTGGTAAGGATTGGGGCCCACCCACAGTATAAACTCTAGAAATCCAGTCACAGTCTGAGAACATACAAACCCACTATTAAAAAGAAAAGGAAAAAATCCAGCACACCCTGAAAACCTGGCATGGAATTGAATCACATTAAAGACTCCATGTTAATTTATGGTACATTTCAGTGTTGGACACATATATAGGTTTCTGTGTTTTGATGTTTACTTAAGGATTAACTGCTTCATAAATGAAGGTAATCACCAGAACACCACTGACACGTACTCTCAAATTAGGGAAATAAGCCTTTATCAGCCTATTTTTTCCTTTTAGCTAAGACTATAAGATATATTGATACGCCAGCACTTATTTATCAGCACTCTCTGAAGTTATTTGTTTGATTAACTTCCATACATTTGTATTTAAACCCTACTATGTAGGCTGAAATCACACACAGTTATTGTACATGAGCAGGCAACTTATCCTTAAATTATAAGTTAGAATGACAGTCAGCCTGTACCCTAAAATTCAAGCACAGAAACATTAATAAACCTCACTGGAATGGACAGATCAGCACATTAGTAATTCAGAGTGTTTCCTGATGGTTTATTCCACAGCAACGCATTCTGTTAGTCATTTGGCAAATAATACCAACAGAAACGTACAAAAAAAAAACCCCCAGATACATTCTAAAACTCTACTCTAAAAATTAAAGTTTCAGCTGTTAGGAAAAATTCTGAAGTGTTTTTCTTCACTGCTGCCTAAAGATATCTTCTACTACAACCAATTTTGTTCTTAAACAAGAGGCAGGATTTCTTGGTCTGGCCTGGATTTTTTGGTATATCTACAGTAAGTATATAAAAATTGCTTCTCCTATTTGCACGTACACCTATTCCATCACGTGTATCATCAGCACTGTATAATTTCTGTGCATTCCTCTGGGGTTATACAAATTTGGAAAATCTGTTTTACTGCTTTTGTTAACAGCACAACTCCATGCAAAAGTACACAAACGTAGAACTGATTGTTTCTGTGTCATTTCTCCAGTTGGCTTTGCAGGAGATCTCCTTACATTAATCCCTTAAGAGCTGCTTAGGAAAGAAAGCAACCCCCTCAACTCACCTCAAGTTGTTCTAGGCAAATATAAATATAAACTATAGCTCTGTGGACTTCTATACAAGCAGCCTGATTGTCATCCATTGAATCCCTTGCTGGGATAAGAAAATTTCAGTTAAATATTTTAAGTCAGGTCCTTAGAAACACAGAGTTGATGCCTATTGTGAGTCACACAAGATTTGTTGTACCTTTTGAAATAGGTACTATGATGTTCAGCAGTGGAAATGCAGCACAAGCAGGATGCCCTCTCTCAGCCTACCACTTTTACACCTATTTTCTAGCTAACTTTATCTCATAATAGTTTCAACCACCTCATTTTCATCTGTGTGATATAGCCTACAGGACTTTGAAAAGATAACATAAGTCATACACTGTTTCATCAAAAATATATTTTTATCAAAATTGGTTTTGTTCAGAACAGTTAGAAAATATTCTGTGACTTACTCGGTTTCAAAACATTTGACTGGGATTTTTCTATTTTGCTAAAATTTCACTTTTCTGTTTTTCTTTTAGAATTTTGATGCATTTCAATCTACAAGGTTTTGAGTTTTTTCAAAATCAAATAGGAATGATCCAACATCACTTAGGCAAAAAGCCTTCAATGCATCCATAATGAAATTATTAGGGTGTTATTTCTACAGTAAACAGTTTTTGTCCTGAATTGGAGTGACAATTAAAAAAACAGGATTTCCTATGGAACAGTAATTGATTTCCAAATCATTGTGCCAGAAACCACCCAGAAGAAATAGTGAGTTCTTTCGATGCCCTCTTAAATCTGCTTCCTGGTCATTCCTTCCTATCATCTACATGCCATCTTTGACTACACTCTCTAGATTCTCTGAAGCTCCCAGGAGAATCCACATTTTACAAACTGGTTTTTTATCTGTGGCAACACTCTTCTGAGATCCCTGCAGGTACATGCTCCATTGCAGTCTTTTGTTTTCCCAACCTAAATTAAGTACATAAGACAAATCATTTTGGCTACAGTTGAAAGATTTCGTGGTAAAGGACCCAAAAGTAAAATATCGACTGTTCCTTTACCTAAGAAAAAACAAGGAATAAAACCACTAACAAACAGAGCACCACAAGGTGGAACACAGAGCATATTAAAGCTATAGCATGGAAGTTGGTGTGCTTTGGCAATGCTTACCAAATGCATCATTTTAGTTACAGGTATAATTAATTAGCAGACAGAAACAAACACATGTCCTGCTTTTCCTCTGGAGAGCACAAAAAACCCCACTGATTTACATTCAAGGGTGCCAAGCAAATGTACACACAACAACAAGAAAACCAAAATAATAGATGCTGGAGGATTTCACTCAGCTCCTGGAAGAAACAATGGCTCGGTTGTCACAGCTACTCCACGCAAGGTACGTGAAGGATTGAACGTGGGCTCGAGGAGTGAACAAATCCCTTCTCAGGAGAACAGCAGCAGTGTCACACGTTGATATGCAGTGCTGAGGGGTAATGGAGAGCCACACTGTCAGCGTGCAGGAGAGTTTGGCTTCTGTCCCAGTCCTACCTGAAATGACCTTGTGCAAGCTGTCAGTCAACCTGGCTGAACACATCCCAAGGCAGGAAACTCTGGTGTACAATAAGGATTGTTAACAGCAGGTCTGTGACTACTGTACACAACCTTTAGATGCAAAGTTCACTGAACGCCCCAGTGGGCTACAGGGCACTCAAGGAAAGGGGTTGAGTCTCCCAAACACACACTAACAGTGGAATGTTTTTAGGTCTCAGTGATTATTATCTTGAGGATGCTCTTGTGGCTCTTCCGAGTTCAGCACTGCAGTATATGAAGGTGGTGACACTAAATCCACAGTAGATCTCATTTCAGGAGGCTGCCTGGCCAAAGCATCCACATCAAGACTTAATCTTACATATAATCAGCCACCCTTTTCAATCACATTTTAGTTCGTTTTGTGTACATGTACATTTAACATAAGACATTTTTACAACTACAAGTCCAGAAACAACCACCAGACCCATCACTGTAAACTCCTGCAGACCACAGGCACTTTCACATAAAGAGTGCTAATCCAGGTCAAAATGATGGACCAAACAAAAAAAATTAATTGCTTGGCAAATTATACCTTCATCACAACCAGATCGTAGAGCAGGGCAAGAAACCATCATGCACCTGACCTTTCAGTCTGAGAACACAGACACCACATGGCAGCCCATTCATCTTCCCCCTTGCTCATTCTGGTTCCTTCTCTTTTCCCACCCTTACTCCAAGGTCAGGCTTGCTTTTAACTGGCCACCAACATTGCTTTTGCTGATGCTGTGTAACCTGCTACTAGCCATTTTCATTTTCTGCTACTGCAGTGGACAGAAAACCTAATACTTTCTACTTAAGTAGTTAATAGCTGGATTCATCTTGGGCAAAAAAGACCTTCCCAAGCCTGAACAATTCAGATTGGTGCAGGCTGCTCATGAAACTATGCTGTGTGCTTGTAAGCTATTACTCAGCATTACTCCCTCCTACCTCAGGTTTCTTGTCATTCCTTTCCTTCTTTAAAGCACTGACAGCACATAAATGCACACATCTTCCATCTTCTGCATGGAGGATGTTCTTTTCCAGTTTTCTCATCTCATCTCTAGTAATAAATTGGTATTTATAGGCATTAAAAAGTGAGAGGGCACATAGTGTCCAAGAGAGGAGCTTGCTGTTAGTAGGTACTTAGCTTGACACTTTGAGCAAGTCACTTAACCTCCCCCTTGTCTCAAACCTCCCTTCCCCCCGGAAAATATGAGTAACATATTTTGACTTTGAGACTTTCAGTAGACCTGAAGAAAAATGAAACGTGGGTTTATCACTGAAGAAAAAACATTGATAGATGATCATCATATTCAAAGTTAAAACTGATCGGGTGTGAAAGCACAGTGTTGCTTGACCAATCTCAACTTTTCTGGACTGAAATGAAGGCAATGAGTAAGAGAAACAGCTGCAACACAACATTCCTATTGCATGTACTTGTCCTACTTACTTAATATTGTATTTGTGGAGGGAGGGAGGAGATCTATTTGAGAGCATTGCTTTTCAGGTAAAAAGAAACAGGAATAAAGATCATAAAGAAATGAAGGGCATTTACCTACCCTCAGTGTTTCTTGCTCCAAATCCAAAATAAATCAATGCAAACTCTTGCAAGGCAGGAATGTACAAGAGCTGGCTTTGAAAATGTTAGCTCAGAATATCAAGCTTGGCCCACACGTTCACTGGAGCTCAAGGCAAGCTTAAGTCATCCTCTCATGAACATGCTGGTTCAGTGAAAGGGAGGTAGGTAAATTACAGCACTATCCATACTTACAGGCACATTTATAGATAATACATTTTTCCTTTAAATTCATTCGATAAGCCTTCTAAAATGGAAGAGGTAACCTGTTTTTTTACCCCCTAGAACTCCACCCTGCTTCAAAAACATCGTGGGATGGGACAGTCACAGATTTACTACAGGGGCCTTTTGCAGCCTCTCAGAATCTGAATACTAAAAGATTAAGTCTTCTTCAAGTGAGAAAATGTTTGTTAAATTAATAATACTTAAAAATTACAAGTAGTGTACTAGTACCTGGTAATTTTAACAGAGCAACAGTTCTCCACAATTACTAATCGGTAATCTATAATACACGAGTTAAAGAATTCACTTTATCACATCATTATTTAAACAGAATAAAAACTAAAAAAAAAAAAAAAAAAAAAATATATATATATATAAAAAATCAAAGGCTGGGAAGAGATGGGAGGAAGGACAATTTAACTCTCCTGGGAAATGACTTAAAAACTACCTGGCCCATTTTCCAGCAGGATAAAGAGACAGGAAGGGGTGTTATTTCGCCTTGCTCATTGTAATTTCTAGTAGCTGTGTCACATTGGCCACAAGACACAATCTGGGGCTAACAGACTGCATACACACATCTAGAAAAATGCAGTGTAACTTAAACTAGGAAAAAAAACAAACGAAACACAACAAAACCCCAACAAACAAACAAAGAAAAAACCCAAATCCAAAAACTCACAACACGCCACCAAAAAAACTCCAAAACAAACAAACAAACACAAAACAAAATCACAAAAAAATACACAAACCAGAAACCACAAAACTATTCTAAATAGAGGTTTCTTTAGATTTGCTTTCTTTAGAATGAACTTCAGACTTCTCACTCAAAAACTTTTGAGTTGTTTTTCTACTCGCTGAATCAAAGTTCCACACAAAACATTTATCTACACTTTCAATTCCTAAAATGGGGACTGAGTTCACTGTAAAATAAAAATAATTTTTTAAAAAATTAAAAAAAAATAAGAATTGGTGAATAAAGAAATCCATTGGACTTCTACCTATTTTGAAGAAATATGAAAAAAAAAAAAACCTAAACAACTGTTTTCAGTGTTCTAGTATTCTAAATTATGGAGTAAGAACCTCCAAATGTCATTAGCATAGAAAATTTTACAGTGTAAGTGACCAATTTAGTATTCATGTTGAGCACTGGATACATCTTAGTAGCTACTATTATACATTTCATACAGTAATAAAAAAAATGTCTTCACCAGTCACTGAAGTGAGGCAGGAACACTCATATATTTTCACATTTGTGGGCATCTTACAATACTAAGTAGTCCCCAAATGAAGCAATTTACATACATTTATTCATGTAGATATTATGGCCAACTATTACTAACAGAAGCAGTTGATGATGTCTTTCTCCCAATTATTTTTTATTAGAAATTCTCATGGGATTATAAAATCCAATATTCACAAAGGTTTTTAAACTGGAGACACAGAATTTCCATTTACCAGCCTTAATCTCCATTTAAAGCTGCTCTTCACTACAGTTTTGTGCACTTTCCTCCTCAGCTACCTAGGAGTGTTCTTTTTCAGACATAATTAGATCACCATAAATCATATTGTGCTGGTGTAGAACTGCATAGATTTTGAGGCAATGAAAGTCCTTTCCACCACCCCACCACCTTCTTCCCTACCCTCTCTTTTTTTCTGAAGTATTAACCTTTAGGTGCTCCCTAAATCTCACAGCAGACCATCTGATGGCTTCCCAGATAAATGAGCACATTTAAGCAGGGAGTTACAACAAACCTATTAGAATATGTTCAATAATTAAAAATACCTTTTTTAAAACTCTGCCTTCCCTGTATCTCTTCAAGGGACACATTAAAAAAGAGGATAAAGTGTTAGAACACGTAGCTAACCATGCAACTATATGCACTGCTCAGTTCCATTCTGTTTGTGTGCATTAGCAAGACTTCCTGCTGGGGAATTACCCTTGCACTCATTTCTTCCTCGTGAGGAAGAAGGACATTATCATGAACCACAGCTCATTAGAGAAGCAAGAACAAACTTTGAACAGTGCCCTTCAAAGGAAAAAGCGCCAAGAAACCACACTCCCAAACCAAAGTCAACTCCCACCTCTTAAAAAAAAAAAAAATAAAAAAAATAAAAATACTCAACAAAAACCTAATTCCTCCAGTTTTGTTTTGCCTTTTTGCTTCTAGTTTCTGACAAAAAAAAAAGCCCTTGTGACAACCATTTCTTTGGAATTCAGTGGAACATGTTTTGTACAAGTTTGGGTGGGTTTTTTTTTAATAATAATCCAGATGCATTTCCCATGCTGTGATCTCACTGGCAATTCTAACTTCATATCTCATGGACAATGAAGTCCAGCTAAGAATTAGGAACCTGAAATGCTTCTAGTAATACTGATACCTGCACATGTGTTGGGCAGGAAAACTGAGTTGACATATTCAGCTCGGATGCAGAAATTCCTTAACTATAATGCTGATTTTTGGTCTATACTGTCTGCAGATTGCATTACAGGAAAGAGCAACTAAAAGTTACACACATGCAGGGGCACAGGTCTACACAAGAATTCAAATTCATGAAACAGATAGTCAGAGTTGCAAGAATTGGAAAATTTTGTTTACATTTGCTCTAGACCAAGAATAAATTTGAAGTCTGTTCACAAGGGCATACAGTGTAATGTCATCCAACAAAACTAAGATGATTTTTATGGGGTTAGGTTGTAACAAATGATTTTTTTTAAAAATCCACAAAAATAACACACATAAAAAACAGCTTGATAGATGTTCCTGAAGTTCTGGGGTATACTGCAGAGTTCTTTCCCTGGTTAGAATTATTTGTATGTAACTAAATAATATCAGCCTGAGCTCTGTATGACACCACCCAGCAAGTCCTCTGTTTTTTCTCAGGAAGTCACTGTTCTGCAGAAGGCAGGGAACATTTGTGGGAGGTTGATAACCAGGGAAACCGCATACACTTGACTCATTTAAAACCTCAGCAGAGGCATGGCAGAAGATACAATTTAACAAAGCTTCAGAAAAGCAGCTTCATCCTAGAAAGAATGCAGTGAGGTTGCAGATCATATTGCTGGCCATTTCCAGTACACCAGCTTTTAAGATATTTCTCCAAGCAGGTAGGCATTTAATTTTTACTCTTTGTTCACTCCAAGTACTTGAGGGCAGTTTCATCCTAAACAGGTTTGAGTTTAGTGCCTCAATTTTATTTACTCCATACACTCCATACACGTTTTACTTTCATTTTCAGAGAGGTTTCTATCAGAAGAGCTGCCTGCTGAAACATTATCTGCTTTGAAGCACAACAGCAGCTGACAACCCTACCAAAACACAGCCTATGTGGTTTGTACTTGCTTTGCCTTTTGTTACTCACAGTTCAACAAGTCTTGCAACTGTTCTTGAAGACAGGTCACACAGTGTTGTTTGCAGTGGCAATAAGGACTGGAGAAATGTCTCTGAATAAGAGACATGAGTGTAAGACAGTGTGATAAGAGCTGCTCTGGACCTAAACCCAGTAATTTAGGAGGGAAGGAGACTATGCATCAGACTAAAATACCCTTATTTTGAGCAAACTTTATAGCACTTTAATTCTCATATAAAACCAACCAGAAATTCAGGACAGAGTACAGAAGCTATAGCAAGTATTGGGACTAAAGGAAACAAGAGGCCTGAGCTCAAAGCCTCCATTATGAATACCCTGTAACCACATGTACCAGATAAAAATACTTGAGCAGCACTCACAAAACTACCACAACGTCTCAGTTGCTTCTGAACCCAATTTTCTTTCAGATGGGCATATTTGGAGGGCTCATTCTGCATCTGGTTATCATGCAATCTCATCTGGGTTTATACAAGACAATTCTGATCTGGAAATCCTATGAAAGACAGACCATGCCCCAGATAATCACCTGCTTTTATGGAACAGTAAATACAGATCAATGTTTTGCTGACCTGACGTGCCCGGCTTCTCCACTGGACTTGTGCTGCATGTGAACAGTTTGGAATCTGCAAACAATGGTTTAGATCCATCCAAGTTAATCTAAAAGCAAGCCTATATGAAGTGCAACTTAACAGTTTGAAAGAATAAACCTAGAACGTGAGTTTCACAAAGGCAGAGCTACCCAGCAATTCTGTGTTCTAACCTTCTCTTTTAAAGCATGGCTGAGAGACAGGTCAAAAGAGAAAAAAAATACAGCAGCTGACTGTGCAGAAGTGTCACGACTTTGCAGACAAACATGCTTTGTTGGCTAACAATACACCCTTCATACTCCAGGGAGATTTGCTACCTAGGCAGAATCCTTGAGATCCAAGATCAACCTAGGAGAAACCCAAACAGTGCCAGCAACAGCATGTGCAGAAACCCAAAGGTCACATCAAATGTTTAACTACGAAAGACACACATGTGAAAAAGGAAATCTGCAAAATCAAACAGCACTGAATTTGTGTATGCCAGAGACCTCTCAAGGAAAGCAAACAGAAGAAACCAAATAAAAGAAAAGCAGCCACAGCATGTGAGTCACCATGGTCCAAAAATCCTGCCAAGGACTACTAATATCTGACTAAAAACTCCAAATTCTAACTAATCATATTAACTTAGTCATTAGATGCTGTCAATGGGTAATTAAATATATTTGCAGTATTTGCAGCCTTAAGCACAAGGGATGGGCATTCATCCAGGTAACCAAATGTTCACAGAGGGAGGCATCAGCTTTTTCATAGAAGTATCTTTCAGTAAAATTGTTTCATGTAGCCAACTGTAGCAGCAATTCTTTCTCCCCCCTTCAGTACTTTGCTATGGATCCTTGAATGTTTTGCCACATTTTACAGATATAAAAAAAGCTGTTTGGGTAGGTGACTTGCTTTAAAAAGAAGGCATTTAGATGAGGAGAGAAAAAAAATCTGAACACTGAATGCACTATTTTCTATGTTCACAGAATGATACTGCATTTCTTAAAATTAAACAAGGTTAACATACAAAAAAATAAAGCACAGTCATCATGTTAATTTTCTACAAATTTTTTAACTATGGTAACTCGACTATGAAGAATATTAAAACATTAGTGTTTCTCTTAATTGAAACATAGCATATCTACTATCCTCAAGGGAAAATATTATACCTCTTTTCTAAATGCACTACAGAATATGGTCTTGTATGAAGCTGTCATTACAGGGCAATAAAACTTTATTAACAAAATAATGGACTTTCCATTTAGGTACATCAAGCCCAGACCAATACTGAAGTGTTCAGTTTGAATTCTTCACGTCAACGGCTTTCAAAACAGAACGTAAAAAGTACGTAGCCAGTTTTATTGCCATACAAATTCTTTCCTGTGAAGGTGATGAGGCACTGGAATAGGTTGCCCAGAGAAGTTGTGGATGTCCCGTCACTGTCAGTGCTCAAGGCCAGGCTGGACAGGGCACTGAGTAACCTGGTCCAGCAGAAGTTGTCCCTGCCCAGGGCAGGGGTTGGAACTAAATGACCTTTAAGGTCCCTTCTAACCCAAACCAATCTATGCTACTGTGGTTGCTCCCCTTACAAAAGGTGTCACAAAGGAGAAGGAGCAAGGCTATCAGCTTTCACCCACACCAGTTCCCCTCAGATGATGCATCTGAAGAGCAGAAATCACCAAGGTGTGGATGGGAGCTATCGCTAATACGAAACAATCAAGAAGATTAAAGCTCTCACAAGGACAAGAATCTGTAGGAACACCAGGAAAATACTTCCAGGGGACAGAGAGGAACCTATTTTATCTAGGTGCACTGGTTATAAAGCTCCAAAGCTAACCCAGATGTATATGCAGACTCTGTAACAAAGGGAGTTACTTCAGGCATTACAGATATTTCAAAAAGCTGAGATATCACCCCCTCACTGTCCACTGTAACAAAGTGTCAACACAAAAATATTTCTTGTGCCTTCTTCTCATTTGGCCTATTCACCCATGAGCTCTGCTGGACTTCATATTTTAACATGCATCTTTCTGTTCTCTAGAAATATTTCGTGGCTGACTAACAGAAGCTGCTTTTATTGTGGCAATCAGAAGACAGTGTTGCTACAATGTTATGATCAGCATTTTGGTATAAACTAGAGCTTAATGGCTTGTATAATTGCTGTAAGTTCTCACTCAAGTACACATTTGAGGTGCACCAGCGTTTCTGCTTCACAGCAGATCTGACCAAACAAAGTTAGTTTGAAGCTCTTAACACCATACAATAAACTGAAAACATTTTGCATAAAGAGAAAGATTCATCTACACACCAAGCTTTGTGGAAATGTTTATACAGTCAAGAGTACACACCTAGAAGGGAAAGAACAATGCCAGGGAACTTGCAATACAGAAGTTCTGCCAAACTTCAGCAAATTACTACAAAAAACAAGCCTCGCCAGAATAATTGCTGAAGAACTTTTTCTGTCTTTGACTGGAGAATGGTCTAACTAATTTTTATTACCTCACATGAAAAGTGTAAGACTCATTTCAACATGAGACAAGAAATATCAGTTACTGATAGGCTGCATACTGTTTTCAATAACTTCGGAATAGAAAGGGAATTTTAAAATAGACATTCTTAGACTAAGTCGCACTGTTTCATCATCAAAATAACCTAAATGTAATACTTTTCCAGAAAAAAAAAAAAAGTGAAGTAAAATGACACTTCTCAAAAAGAAACAAGAGTACAAGAAGTCTAAGAAAATGTAATTGAGTCCCTGCTATCAGAAGGGATTTGCTCAACAACAGACACATCTAAAAAGTAAAACAGCTTGTAGTCAAACAGAAGACATCAATAAAAGAAAGAATATTTCACTTGTAGTTTGTAGAGGGACTGAATAGTGATTTTGGTTGTACTAGATTGCATTTATCTAGTGTGTGCATTAAGTTCTACACTTCTGCCCTAAAAGTACTTTTACCTACAGCACTCTTGGACTTGTTTACTTTCTATTTTAAACTAAAAATGCAGAAAACAAAATTTGTTATCTATCGGTGAGTCTTCTATTTGCTCTCTTAATTATGTCTTTTGTGACCCAAAAAACCTGCAATTCAGGATTTTTAGATTCCAGCAAAAAGACAACTTGAGGAAAAAGTGACCAGGATCTACATTAACACCCTGAGAGCAGTTCTGAGTGAGAAAGAAACAAACATTTTAACTTCTCTACAATATTCTTTTCTCAGTAGAAACCAATTCCTTCTTGGTGGTGGTTGATTTGCCATCAAACATTTTCTTACATTTCAATTTCCATATAGTTTTTCAATCAAAATTAAATTAAAAAAAATCCTGATATTGCTTTAAAATCTATTCCTTACTATTTAAATCCGCTAATCTACTTCTCCTGTCCCCTTTGATACCTGCAACTGTAACATCCACATCTTTTTTCTCTGCTTAAAGTGCCCTCAAAAGCTTATTACACAGCTCACCCTTCTTAACCTAATTTTTCTCTCCTTTCAGAGCACCCCCCCAAACTTACAGTAATAGTTTTACTTCTTCCTAGCCAAATAATTATTACTCTTATATCTTCATATTGCTTTCCCTTACAAGCCTAATTTTTTCTTCACACCTGGTATCACCTTTTTAGTACACTGTTATATTTTCCTTCTAGTCCATTGTCCATATGACAGCAGAATTGTTCTCACTGTCCCTACTCATTTTAAAAACCTGTCTTGAGCAATAGTTTCCCCCTGCCTTCCTGCAGACAAAGGATAGAAAAAGAAACAAAGCTTGCACTCCTATGGCTTTCACTGCTATAACATTCAAGGGGTTTAAAATTTTTGCAGATGCTTCAAGTGTCTTTAAATTTATAAATGGTTTGCCAATATGCTCAAGACAATTAATTTTGCAATTGAGCTTCATATTTGGCATTAGTTTCCTCTGTAAAGTAAAACTAATTCCCAAACATAGTATGCAATAAATGTCAATAACCAGAAACACTGCTTTAGATTGTTTTATTCTGTGAATTAAATCAACTCTTGTAGAATGGAAACAAACAATAAAAAAGTCCTAGTTTTTTCTTTATAGGCTAAATTATTAATCACCTAAGTACTGGATATGGGACCACTAAATAACAATTATTTCAAATAGGCATTTGGTCTTACATTTCTGATTTCTACTCTTTTATATTCTCTATAATTACAGGATTGGCTAAATGATGACTGAGGTAGTGCTTCCTTGTTGCAACAAAAACAGTCACAGGGTTATCTAAGGTCACAGTCAAAATAATTTCAAGTGCAATCAGCAAGGCATTGCAGGTATCCATTTGTCAGCAAAAAGAACTTAACCATAGATAATTTTGGTTTCATGTTTATTTGGAGATTGAATTTTCCAATTTGAAACTTAGTCCATTTAATTTTCTTCCTTTTAAAAATAAAATCTTCTGAAAGTGTCTGTAACGCATGGGTTTTTGTGATACCCTTCTGAAAGATACTTAATTGTTGGTTTATTAGTATCAGTTAAACTCTCATTTCTATTTTTTCTGATTTGTTTTCTCTACAAGCATCGTTAACAGCTAATGATGCTAATAAAACATGGGTATATGATCAAAAAGACTTTATAATATGACACTGCAATAGGGTGTTTTACTTCTCAGACAAAACTAAGACGAAGAACAAAATTATTTATCACAAATCACAGAGCTTCAGAACTTATTTTTACACACCTTACAGTTTTACAAAAGCCCTGTTGAAGACCCCCAGAAAAAGCACAGAAAAAAATATTTATAACTAATAATCAAAGAAGAAACAGAACTGTGAGCAAAACTGAACTGCAGATACACCCACAGCAGAGAATCACTGTGCTTTACCAAGTTAACCCAGGTCAGATGGGACCTGACCAGAGAGGGCCCAGTTGGTAAATACAACCATTCCACCACAGGTTTACTCACTAGAGGCCTTTGGTCTCCTAAAATTCACTTATCTTCCCCTCATCTTTGCCAGCTGACAGTGTCTCAGTGAGTTTTAATCAACCATTCATAGAATCACTACATTGGAAAAGCCCTTGAAGATGAAATCCAACCATTAAGCTGCCAAGTCCAGCCCTAAACCAGACTCCAAAGTATGATGTTTGGTTCCCAGCCATACTTTCTGTGAATGCAAAGATCCCCTAAAAAGTAACCTGAAAAGCCCCAAGTTGTATGTATCAACACCAGAATTAATAATAACCATGCTTCACCTTTCCTCTGTACTTACAGAGGTAAGGTGATGGCAAAATACCTTACTTTCAAGCACTGTTGAGATACTCTTCCCTACCCAGCCATGTTTTCATGCTTACAACTATTTTATTTCTTCCAATAATTTGGAGGAATAACAAGTATTTTGATGGCTTACATCCTCACATTCCTCCCTCCACCTTTATTTAGTTTCCTGCTGTCTCAAATGGAATTAACAATTATTAATAACTCCAAATTCTATCATCCTGCTTGAAGTCCCCTTGGATTAAGTTCATCAGAAGCAACAGCCTTCAGCAACCTATTTCCTTGGCAGTTTGAGGTTTAGATACTCCTTGCACTTACTGATATTAATCATGATGATCTTTCTGAACCCTTCTCTTAACTATCCTTTACCAAAAACGCTCTTCCATGGCCCTGTGATTTTACAGATTAGGCTGGTTGATCACATCAATCAATTACCCCATTAAAACATTTCTCAAAAGTACCTCCTGCTATAGGCAAAAGATGAACTGATGTTTTTCCCCCTCTTCGGTGCATGATTAAACACAGAGCTCATTAACTAAGTTTCAAATTAGAGCAGGTGTATTTATTAAAGAAGCATCAAGTTTCTCTGACATGCATCTGAGTGCATTTCAGCTTTAAGAATATGAAAAACTTTTGAATTTCAGAGCAAGTAACAGACCAAAATGCACGTGGGAAAAAGCTCATAAACCAAAAAAAATAACATGGTTAAAAAAAAATAATTATTCAGAACATAAACTCTTTGCCTTTTAGAGTTTTGTACATAAATTGTACCAATGCAAGATAATGTATATCCAATTTGCATGCAATTACTACTGTTGCTGCATAAAAAAATAACAAATAATTCATATCTGATTTCAACACAGGTATTTTAAAATTTATCTGCAAACACGGTGATAGTTTTATTTGTCAATTTTTAGGAGAATAACCACCTAAATAACACCTCCATGATGTCTTCGTTGTTGACAAAGACATTTTGCTCCACACACATACCCTATAAAGAAATTACTAAACAAAAACATGCTCTAATTTCTGGTGAGAAAGACAACTTAAAACAGTGAGAATACCCTTTAAAACAAACACCCTTTAGCAACAGCAGTACTGGACTATTTCCCCCCCACCAGGTAATATTATCCAGACTCTGCTCATCTGCCAGAAAACTATAAACTGTTAACAAGTGCTCCATTGAAATAAAAATTAACTTGGTCAGTTCTGTTACTGGTAAAATATTATTCCAATCTAATAGATCTTTGTTAACACAGTATGAGGTAGAATTATATTACAGTAATATAGTAGGCTATCTTTCAAGTTTTTTGCTTTAACAGCCATTCTTGAGTTAGGAGGAAAAATAGCTGAGTATATATTCATTTTCAATGAAAGCAAAGTTATCTGATAATAAATGACCCATTAGTTTGCTCATAATTCTGTCAGAGTTATTACAGTCTTTATGTTCTGAATGACTGTAATTTACTATAATTGGTTTGCAGGACAAGAGATAAATTTGACTTGCTCAATTGCCGATTCACTAAAATAATTTTGAACATTCAAATTATTTCAGAACATAACAGTCATGACAAAAATGCAACAAAAACAAAACATGTTAATGAAAGAAATGTTATTTGATTTTTTTTTAAAAGACTGATTACTGAAAATTACCAGTCTGCCTCAAAGTTTATTCCTAACACTGTATAGATTTTGTCTTGTACATAAATCTTCCCATAATCAATCTTTACACTGATATTTAGAAGGATGATGTGGTTAAGATAGAACTTCAAATAGTGCTACACATACTGCATGGACCTGAGGCTTTGCTGAACATTTAATACTGAACATTTAACCTTACTCTCAAATACTTAGACACTAAAATATCAATACAATACAGGAAATTGAGAAATTTGAAGTTTGCATGGAAATGTAAAAGCTATTTTTGGATGGTTTTTTTTTTTAGGCTGCAACATTTATCCAAGTTTCTAAGTTCAGTTATCCAGTTCAGAGGTCTTCCAACCCTTGAAATTGGAATTGGTTTGGTTTCACTAATTGTTGATCCTAATGCAAACTATGAAATGGAAAGCAATATGACAACTGTGGTGCAGAGATTAAGACATGTTTTAGAAATCTTGGTTTAAATTTAATCTTACCCCTTCAGAAAAAAAAACACTAGTAACTACACTGATCTTGTAAAGTGCAAAATGTGATAACATCTTTGCTGCTTTGACCTCCCTGCCATTTGCTTGCTACTCAAAAAGGAAAAGCTATATATTCTCTATATTTATCTTCCTTTCAGAATCACAAAGCATTTCAGTTTCAATTTTTGTGCTCTAATTGCTCCTAAGATAAAAATCAAAGTGCAATTGTGTTTAAGTAAAATAGCCATTTTTTTTTTAAATACTGATCATTATGGACTTCACTGGTTAATGGGATATTTGCTCCTGTGCAGTGCTCTGAACAACATATCTTGGTCTCAGAAATCTTCAGCCAAGGAAGGCAAATGTGTTGAGTGGCAAGCTCAGTCTTCCACAGGGGGTACAGCAACAAGATTAAAACTAAGTTTCAGTTCAACATTTAGAGTCTTATTTCCATGGACAAATACAGTCTGGCACTGTGATCAAGTCAAAACCTAAAGATACAGTCCTATCATCACATTAGGATTTGGTTCACAGTGGATAAAGTTGAGATTAGAATCCACACTAATATCCTGAATGGGATGTCTGATAGGAAAAGAAAGGGCAAATATTTTTATAAGGGTTGATTTCAGATGGAGCTAAAAGGCATTGGTAAGTCTTGAATCTCATTATCCCCTAGTCATACTTGAAAGCTGAACCAGCCAAAGATGCATCTTAAATGAGAGTTTGTTCTTCCAGCAACTGAGCTTGAGATAGATTTCCAAGTAACAAGGTACCAAATTATTTCTGCAGAAGAAATAACTATGACCCTTCAGCCTGAAAAAGACATGACAGGTCAAGAGAGGACATGACATGATTCTGAATTAAACACAAAGAATAAAGAATAAACTCGCTTTCACCCCATAAAGACCCAGGGTGTGTAAAATCAGCACACCTTTAAACGAGGTATACTTTGACAGCTACAAAAAGCAAAGCATTTTTTTTTCTCTGGGAGAGCCTTGCAGGAAAAATTAAAATAAAAACCAGAGCCTCATGCACGTGACACTGAGGAAAGGGTCACGCATCCCTTTCCACCTCCCCAGGAACTGCATCAGACACTGGCACACTAATGAGGATGCAGATGTTTGAACACTCCAGATGGAAGTGCTGGTGCAGACACAGGACTGGTGATGTCCTGTGCCACCAACTTCACAGGCACCACCTGTTATTTTGACCAGAGCTTCTAGTTACTTCAACCGAGTTGGACTGACTGTGCTAGGGAAGCTAAACTACAAGAAATCCTTGAGAATTCTTCCTTACACAGACAAATTTTTCAAAGGCACGGAAAGTCTGGGGGCAGCCACGTTTGCTGTGCACGTATTCGATAGGGCATGAAAACTTCCTACTGTTTGTGGGGTGAAAATAGGGAAATTCTAGGCAAAACTACAGCCCCTTCCTTAAAATCCACTCCATTTCACCAAATACCACAGCCCCTTCCTTTACTCCTTTCATTTTCCTTGAACTTTTAACAAAGATCAGGTTAACATTAACCCTGTTGAAATCAGCTTGTCAGTACCCAAAGGTATTATCACCATCAAATAAAGTGATTCAGAAACCAACTTGAGAAAAACGACAAATCATTAGTGATAAAAAATAAGCTCAGAAAAGGGTGAAAGGTTAGAAGGTTAGCTTTGACTTTTCACACTCTGAAATATCAGGTTCTAAGTGCTCTTCAGTTAATTAGAAGAAAACTGAACAGAAAGGGTTAACAGCTCAACTATAGGTCATCCTCAAGAATTCTAAAACCCTTATTAATTGAGCAATTAGAGTCAGTGTAAATATTTTAAAATTCACATTCTGTTTTGTTGCTTTTGCTCTTAGTCTGCTATTGACTACCTGGCAATAAAATCTTTCAGGACATTTTTTTTTTTTGGAAGCTGCATTTCTAAAAAAAACCTGAGTGCACTTGAAAGGAGGAAAGACTAGAAGACAATGATCAAGAACATGAAACTGATGATTCTGAAAAAGAAATTGTGTTCCAGTTCTGTTGGGAATTTTAAATAAAAAAATAATTAAGATGAAAATTTGAGAGGAAAAAATCCCCAGTTTTTCACCTACAAGGTGGGAGTTCATTTTCCTCTTAATTATGTCAAAAGGACAAAAGTATACACTAACATTAAAAAGTAGAACATTCTGCTAGTTTTCCTTTTGCAGTAGTGGCATATAATTGAGCCTAATTACCCATAGTTGAAATTTTACTTTTTAAGCTCAAATTTACAGAAAATCTTCTTAGAAAGGCTTATACTTACATTTCTTACATATGACATTAAAATAGAACAGTATTATATAGGAAAATCTTGAAATTTCATTCTATAAGAGATTCACTAGTACATTAGATTTTTTTCTCATCATTAAATATGTGCTCTTATGCATTATTTATTAGAAATAACTATCTTTGAATTGAGCACTTCAGTTTTCCATCATCTTCATCAATGTAGTATCTCAGCACTCTAGAAACATTTTATTTATGATTTGCTTTTACCAAAAAAATAAAAATGCATTAGGTAAAGACATATGTTGCTATATCTTTAAGGATGGGGAAAATAAAACATCACAGTTAATACTGAGGAACACGTTTACAGTGGCCCAATAAAATTCCTGTAGCCTCACAACCACCAACTATCCCACACACACATACACTCCAGAGAACTTTTTTTCTGTGTTCACAGTCCAATTATGGACTTAATTTTGTTTAAATTCTCAACATGGCTGTTGTGCATGGGTACAAACGTGCTAGCATTTAATCACCATGTTTGGTGATTAAAAAAAAAATGTTGCCAGACAAAATACTTTTGTGAAGGTGATTTTGGAAAGATCTAACAGCTGCTTTGTTAGTTACATACTTTTCCAGACACTGCCTAAAAAAAATAAAAATAAAATTCACACTGACTGGTTTAAGTACAACATCACAAAATATCAAGTTTACTGTCCACTCTTATTTTACACACCTTCTGACGCTGGGATATCAGATCCAATATCAGACATGGATGGTGGGGAAGGGTCTTTAGCATCTTCATGGGCTTGACTTCGTGGCAGGACAACAAGTCTACCATAGCCAAAAAGCCCCAGAGTGATGGGATCCACATGGAAGAACCTGGGCTGCAAACCTTCAGTGTTTTGGCTCAGGAGGTAGAACCAAGGAATCGTGCTGAGTAGCCTTTTGCATTTCAAAACCCAACATCTGGCCAGATAAGTGCCACTAGCACAAAATGCCAAAGGGATTCCAAGGCATCTATTTTTCAGTATATAAATAAAACTGCTTTTATCATGCCAATGCTGAGCAGTTCACACCTAAGTCTGCTATCCCTGACAAGAGGAGCCATTCTATCACCCACTTAGCTTTAGTGCCATTCTCTGGTAGATAAACTCACTTCACATTAAAAAGTACTCAACCCTCAAATAGCCTCTGTTATTAAATAAGCTGTCCTGCCAACAGGGTCTTAAGTAGATGGTGATAAAAAAACCTCTGTTTTCTCATTTCCTTCCACTGGATTTATATGCAAAATGAGCTCAACGACAGTGAGACAGACCAGCCTAGAACAAGATGGGATACAGTACTCTACCAGCACTTCCTCCAAACTGATAGGAGGGGAAAAAAAAAAAAAAAAAGTCATACAATTCTGGTTTAGAAACCCCTTAAGCCCTCTCCCTTTTCCAAATAGGATATTGATTCTGTAGTGTTGCACAAGTTTAAGGCTGTGATCCCTGGCACAACACAGCACCACCTGTAGCTATGCTTCTAAGAATTTTCTTGTTTTCTTCCCTCAGATTTCCAGCAGGGTAGCTGAAGTCATCCTTCTTCCTTGCTGTGCTGGTGTCTACAAACCTACTCTGAGACACCTCCCATGGAAAAGACTAGATATTAAAGTCATTTTGATGAGCAACACTTTGGAGATGTATATGAAAAGCTGTTTAAACTACATCAAAGTTGGAAGCCATGGGAGCAGTAATCTTCTGGAATGGCTTACAGTGGAAGACCATTATTTTTCTTCTCCCTAATTTATCTATTTCATTCACTACATGACTTTATTTCTGCACCAAGTTACAGTCGAGACCCTAGAGACAACAGCTTCATTAACTCTACAACTCTCATTCATTCTCCAAATACCCTCCATTAAATTGAGTAAGAATCCAGTGAAAGACAGTGTGTGAACATGTAATTAAAGACAATTATAACACATACTCACAGGGAGAATGGGGGGTAAATTAAAATTGAAGAAGTCACATGAATTCTGACATTCCTAACTGATCCAAGATTATAATCTACAACAGCTGTGTGAACTAGCAAGAGAGGGAAACGGATGTTTTCTCTGAGTGCATTTTGTGGCTACTTGCCAACCAACATCTGGCAAAGTCTGAGGCTCAGGAATTCTGGATTCTCTTCCAAATTCTTCAAGCAGTTCAAAACCTTTTGCACCTGCCTCTCCTAATGAAGTTTACCGCTCCCAAATAATCTTCTGGATTCAATTCCTAGTGCTTTACTCCCTGCTCTGTTATGTTCCCCATTTGCCACTTCAGCTGAGCACAACAGGCCCATCCTTCACCCTATCCAGACAACTCATTGTGCTAAGCACCACCCCATCACCTAACTTGACTTCAAATATTAACACATACATCACACAGCCCCGCTTCTAGTAGTGTTTAAGCATTCAGCTCATGTAAAAAGCCAGCTCCCAAAAACAAGAGGGCATGGAAAAAATAAAACGTATCTCCTATCGTGCCCAAAAATCACAATGCACAATATCTTAGCAAATAAAAAAAATAATAACTCCTTTTCTTTCCTCAACTTTAACTGAAAGCCTAATGGTACAATACATATAAAATTAGAATCTCAGTCTCCATAACTACAGTAAGTGTCCTTATTGATGTGTATGATTATAGGAGACTTCCACTACATTTAGTGACATCTGCTCCTTTCTGTATAAGATACTTCATTTACCTGTGGTAGTAAAGCTCATAAAACACAGACCAGTCTCCTACTAACTCAACATCTATGTACCAAAAAAACCCAAACCACTAAACAAAAAAACAAACCAAAACAAACTAACAAAAAACCCTCACACGCAGAAAAGAGACCACGCCCAAGGAATAACCAGAAAAAGGAAGAGAATGTCAGTCAGAAGTTTCAAGTGTAATTTCATGGAAGCTGAACGA
Source organism: Manacus vitellinus (assembly GCF_001715985.3). NCBI lineage: Eukaryota > Metazoa > Chordata > Aves > Passeriformes > Pipridae > Manacus > Manacus vitellinus. Next base: position 6,398,254 of record NW_021940498.1, on the reverse strand, counting down.
AGATGTATTGACCTGAAACAAGTCAAGATTGTTTTCCCAGGAGTCACTGGAAAAGGACAGCACTTATCTCCAGTTGGTAGCAGCGCTGAGAAGCTGCTTGCTGATGTTGATGCAGGGGTGGTGCTCACACACCTGAAGAACAGCGAGGGGGAAAGTTTAGAAGCACCAATAGCCAGGCAATGGAAGCTGCCTTAGTAAAAAGGAGGAAGAGAAACCTTGGCATTGAGGAGGAAAAACAAGGAAAAAAATATCCCAAGGGATTTTAATCGACAAAAAGAGATATGTTTAATCTGATGGCATGGGCAGAGACCCATCCCATAAACAGCTTGTAAATTACTGTCTTGACAATTCTAATCCCAGGGTCATATTTCAGTCCATCTAACAGCTCAGAAAGTTTATAGATAGCAGTGAGCCAAAATACACACAAATTATATAAAAAAAAAGGGGACAAACAATAAATTTACATGCTTTTAGTGATGATAATAGAAGTACAATGGGCAAATGAAGGCCTGCAAATCATCTTAATGAGACTTTGTGACTTCCAACGAAATTGTACATGAATTTCAGTACAAGTCACGTGATACATATGGCAAAAATCCTAAGTTCATATTTGCATTTATGGAGGCTAAGTTGACTGCCTCCATTGAGGAGTGAGGCTCTGGTATAATGCTAGATAATGCTATAAAAATCAAGCCAACCCTCTGGCTTTTTGCCCAAGAAATGGAATCCTAATGATTAATAGGAAAATAAAACAGAACAGAGGTCATCACTGAACCACAGTACAGATCCAGTTTGCCTGCATCTTGAACACTGTGTAAGGTTCCAATCACTCCATCTACAAGGACACAGGAAAAAAAATACTGGGAAAAACTCAGAGCAATAGCAATGACAAACTCATGCAGCAACTAAGGAATTCAAAAGCCATGACTACAAACTCTATATGGCCATCAGTGGCACAGAAGGAGCAGTTAAGTATCACTGCACACTCTAATATGTGAGCTAGCAGTTATCAAAATGAATTAGTAATTTAAAACAAAAGGGAGCCGTTTCCTTGCCGTGGGAGATAAACCTGCTGCACTCCTTGCCAAAAGATAAGTGAAAGCTAAATATTACACTGGGGACCAGGCAAATTCATGGAATAATAATCCAAAGAGAGTAGCCAATTATGTAAAACCCCACATCTGGCTCTAGAAGTTCACAAAATTAAGGTATAGAGATATTAGAGGCAATGTCATAAACACTTCTGGAAACAGAATGATTTATGGTCCTCAGGACTTTTTCAGTCCAGTCACATGTTCTTCTGCATCTGGGTTACAAAGTCTTCTATAGCTTTCTTATTAGGAATCCAAAGCAGGATGAAAAGTTTAAGCTGTAAATCAGTATCAGCTCCTGAATCGAGTGAAATGCTGACTGATTTGCCACTTCAAACCTAAATTTCCCTCCACTAGTTGGAAATCAAGAAATAAACACTTCTCAACACTGGTAGTTTGCCAGTGTTTACAAATCACCGAGTAAAAGCATCTTTGTGTACCAAATGGCTGCTTTCTTAAGGTCCTTGTCAACCTACAGAATAAATTGCCCTAATCCTGGGGGGCAGGGGAGGGGAGAGGGAAGAAATCCTCAGGCCAAGGAGCTTTGTCTAATTTACCTAAAAGACAAAATATAATTCTATTCGAACTGTAAGAAAGTTTGTCCCTTTGCTTGCCTTCAGTTTGAGTAGCTCTGTTTTTGAAACAGAACTACTCCAAAACGTGTTGTTAGTCCAAAGGAAAGCCCAGCAAGCCCTAATTTCATTACTTCCACTTGCTTATGCCTACCTATATAGTCTGTGCCAAATTATCAGAGAGAATCAAGTATGTTAATCCCAAAAAGCCTTATATCATAGTATTTAGACAACTGACAAGATATAAATTCCAAATATCTTCCTTACATATTAAGTACAGGCCTGAAGTCTTATGTTGTTCTGACTATTTCAGAAATACTGTGTAGGTTTTCTGGAAAAAATGGAAACTTTTTCAACCTCTTTGAGTTAACTCGAAGAACAGAAAGATTCTTATTGGTTGATAGAAAATGTGGTCAATTAAAAAAAAATAAACTGAAAAATCACAGCTTCCTACAGCCACTGTGCTGACTGTTCTCTTTCCCTATATACCAACCTCCATTCTGATGGAAACTGGCTGCAAACATACATAAGAAATGTCACTGAGTTCTTCTTTTCTAGGCAGATATGGAAAGACTGTGCTAGTGTGATAAAGTTTTGTGATGAGCTGAAGGACAACTGCAGAATGAACTGCATCTCTGCACTTCAGTTCCCGTTACATTGCCAGGTTAGATAAAAATATAGGAAAACAGAATCAGAAGACAGAACCTCTGCTAAAGGTTCCAACTATTAGCTCAGTATAATAGAAGAAACTTGCTAACACTGCAAAAACAAGTAGGAGAGATAGGTCAAAGTTTTTCTGACAAATCTGTTACTGCATATTCCTAATTTAGCTGGTATGGTGCTCATAAAGATTCAGAAGGAAAAAAAAGAACACTCAAAACCTCCATATTCTTTCAATATAAAAACTACTTTGAGTAGCTAATGCTTCACTGTATCCATACCAATATTACTTGTTGTAGTGGATGAGGGAAATCCAGTATTTTTATATCAGACCTTAAAATTTGACAACAGAGAAACCAGAACTCGACTGCACTGGTTCATTTCACCCAGAAAACCTTACTACCTGATTCTCACACTTCAACCCTGTCATTTGCCTCAATTGCAACCTTCGAGGGAGTTTTCTTTGTTCCAGTCAGCTGAAAAAGCCTCTCATTAAGCTTGTTTCTTTCCTTGCAGAACCTCTGCAATCTCAACAACTGTTCCAACTGTTTTCTGTAGGTGTAATACTACAGTAACTTTTTCAGTGGGTATTTCCTAACAAACTCTAATTAAATCAAATGAGCTTTCCTTTGCTTCTGCTTAAAATGCCTTGATCTAACCCCATATCTGATATTAAGCAACAAGGTTAACTCGTGGAGAGTTCCCACCCAGTAGCTCAGCTGTGATCTTTTTATTATTACCTAATCACAGAACACTTCTTACTGCAAAGTGAAAAACAAGGGGAAAAAAAAAAAAAGTGTGACCTCTTCCACACTTTTTTCAACTAAGCCAAATTAGTTCATTGTGTCAACTTTTGTTTAAAGCATTACATATGCCATCACTTTTGCTGCACAACAATAATCAAAAAATTGTACAGATTACAAGGAGCTTGTTCTCTGTACCACTGATGAGGAAACAAAGTTTCTCCACATTTCTCAGCTGTGCTGAGTATTTCCCATCCCCTTCTAACTATGGCTGCAGTGGACAGTCAACAAAACCAACGTGTCCCTGAGCTGGAAGAAGTGTAGCTAACAACTACAGATGAATTTACAAAATTACTGTTTGTTAGATATCCTTCAGAAATTCAGTATCCACACTGACTGCTACTGTTAAGTCTTAAGGTTCTGAGTGTTAAACCACTCTGTCCTGGTAGATACTGTTCATTACACATTCCTTCACAAGTCTAGATCTCAGCAAGTGTTGTTTGTCTCATTGCCTCATAAATCTCCAATCTCCATAGAAGTAAATCTCCAATTCAGCACAATACCATCTTTAACAATATTCCCTTTCCAGGAAAGTTCATATTAAAATCTTATTTTGAAAATCCTTTCTAACTCTAAAATCCTAGCATTTCCTCTACTGATCCCTGTTATTTCAGTTTGTATAATTTATCTTTTTGCATGTAAGAACTTACTTCAGAAATTAAAGCTGCAACTTGGGCATCTGAAGGTTTCTTCTGAAACACACAACATAATTCATAACATCTTGAACCCACCATATTCTTCCCCAACTCACACTACTGCTCCTGTCTTGTTTGATCTCTCTTTCTAACTGTTTTATTCCCATGGCAAATTATTTTTTAATAAATTACATAAATGAATTCATATATTTCCTATTTTTACTTCCCTTCCTAATACTCCTTAGTCCAGTGCTAACATGGAACATAATTTTTTTATTTTTTAAACCACTGATTGAAAACGCACAAGTAATGTATGCAAACATGTATGAGTAATGGTATTTGTGGGGAATGGTCATATTATAAAATCCAGGTATGTAAAGTCCTTTCTAAAAAACCCCAACAAAACAAAACAAAAAAACCCACAACAAAACAAAACAAACAAACAAAAAAACCAAAAACATAAAAACTATCCTAACTAAAACCCCCAAACTGAAACAAAATAAATGTTACTCTTACTTAATTTCCGTTACTGCAATAACATATTCAAGAACTTGCAAGGTGTATTCTTTTCCAAAAGTTTCTTTATGTCCTGATGAGCTAGAGAGACAAATTCAGATCTACCTGGGTAACAACTGACAGGAGACATGAAGTCCCTGAAATGCTGCCACAGTACTGGTAAATCATTCTCCTAAAAAAATGGAAGTACAGCAAGACTCAGACCCTATTCTATGTTATTTTAACGCTTCCTTGAAATTAGCTTCCACAAGCCATTAAGGGTTTCATTAGATAAAATTTGATTTATTTTGCGTAACTTAACAAGCTTGGGGTACAAATCCCCAAATATTTTATATCTATGGTGCCAAAATTCCTTCAAGGAAGAAACACAAGTATACACTGGCATATGTTTCAAACATAAATTCTTTGGGTGGTCTAAAGAAAAAAAAAACAAAACCACTTTTTCCTTTCCTATACTTTCGTGTCTCTACAGTTTAGAGAGCAACATTTCTGCATCATACCACAAATCTGGGGAAGTTTAAGTGTTTATCAGAATGAAACTTTTACACAAGTAGACATAAATCTGCTTCAGTGAGTGCAAACTCCTTTGTAGTTAAATTTGTCGACGTGTTTCCTGCACGAGCTAAACTGAAACACTCTGCTTTAAACTGACCCCAGAGCATCTGAACGAGATGGGCTTCTGTGAAGTAACATCTGCTTAAAAATCACACACCGAAATTCAGCCAAATTAGGTTTTGTGGGTGCAGCCTGACAGAACCTCAGCAGCTACCCAATTTGTGTCTGAACATCTTTTATCTCCATCATTCCCTCCTCTCCCATCAAATATGGATGTCTGTTGCACCAAGATCCAGCTCTCAAGCTGCTGCTACATGCAACAGCACAAGCCATCGTTTGTTATGTTCATAAATTTTCCATAGAACCTGGAATCACTCACTCCTCTCTGCCCCAGCCCACGAGTGCAGCATACAAATTTCAAGATAAATCTCATTACAAGGGCTGCAAGTTGAAGATGGCAAATAAAGAATCTATTACCACACCAAAAACAAATTCAGTGCTGCTTCTCTGTTACATGTAGGCTGCTGGCTACATGGATACAGATAAAGACTTGAAATTTGCCTTTACTGAAACTTTTCCAGTATTAATCAGATATTTCAGATTATCAGACTGTTAAAAATATTAAACAGAACTAACAATAAATTCTTGGCCCTGTATACATACATTAAGTTTCTTTTTGCCCACAAGAAGAGAGAGAGCAACAGAAGTAAGGAAAATAAATCCTTTTCGGTTTCAACATGATTTTGGCACTTTTGAAAGCTTCATCTGGAATTCAAGTTTCAGGGAAAAACACCGTACAGAAGTGTGCCAGCCATACCAAGGTGATAGTTAAGGATATCTTCTGTTCATTGCAAAGCTTGAAACAGGACAGACATGGAAAAACTTTCACCTGAGGTTTCCTTTGGAGGACTGGAGTTAGAAATGTTGTGGTTATGTAGCAAAAGCAGACTCCAGACTAGAGACAGGTGTACCTTCTGTCATAATGTCAGTTCTTGACATGAACACAGGTAATAATTTTACAGATTATGAACTGTAATTATGAACTATATCAGATCATCAGTCATGAGTTCTCTAAACTAGAAAGCTGCAATCATATAATTTATATTTTTTTCCTTGAGGCTTAAGTCTATTTTGGGATTCAAATAGCTATTGGAAAAATTATCCATATAAATAAGTACTAGAACAGCAACTAAAGAAATCAAATCAGACAGTTTGTATCAGACAGAATTCAGCACCTAAGTTAGACCTGCATTCTACAAGCACAGTTAAATTTCTGAACTAAATTCAAACAAAAGCAGTATCAAAAAGTGCCAACAAAATAAAAGGAAAAACCACCACCTTGGGCCAACAATATAAGAAAAAATCATCTCATTGTTCATACTCTTGTATAATATCTTTTAGACCTTTGCTTAAAAAAGAGTCCAAAACTAGAAGACTGTAGACACTAACAGGCACAAAAAAAGTGAAGTGCCTTTTAACATTTGAATTTTACCACATCTCAGACTGAAGATATTCACAGCTATATTTAACATTCTGCTTCTTCTGAAGCCAAAAGATGGTTCAAAAACTAAAAAGGTAAATGGGGATAATCTCATCATGTTAAGCCAAGTATGTTTAACAACCTTTTATATACATGAGGTAACATCTTAGCATGCATTTGGCAGGAGAGAAATGTTTTCCACTATCTCAGTATTTCACTTACTGATCAGTCCAACAAACATCAGCAAGAACCTCTTTCTGATAAGGAAAAATAATTATATATATATATATATATATATATACACACTATATACTTTGGGAATGCTTTAAATACCACCAGCAAGACTGCACAGATTAATGTTGAACACACATCTTATAGCAGAGGGTTACATTTCACAGCTCTAAGAAGAATAAAAGTCATCAAGAGAAAGGAATATTACGTTATTTATTTTTTCTTTGAAGTAAAATTCCTTAAGGATCTAGCTAGGGACCATAAAAAGCACCATGAATTGGGAAAGCCTGTAGCCTGAATATGTTCTTACAGCAGATGATACTCCACACACTTTTCAACATAAAACATTAGAGACATTTGGGAGCACTTCCCAAACAGCATGGTTCCTTCTCAAATAGCAGCCTACCTGCTTCCACGGAGTTCAAAATTAGCCAAGTTCCCATTAATTCAGTAAGGACCACAGATAACCCCGCAGAGTTTCAGCTCCAAAGTAATTTATCAATCCATTTGATCTCGAATTTCAAACAACTTGGAAAACTCCAACATGCACACTTTTTCAGTAATGCAAGCTGGTACAAACACATTCCATACTTCAGTAGGAAGATCTGGCAAGCTTAAGACAGATCCCTCAGTTATTATCTAGGATCAGCCCAAAATATACAGAATGCCCTCCAAAGTTTCTGTGCAAATGTGATAATCAACCATTACAAACTTTTGCCACAAAACTACTCTTTTAGGACAATATTTATCAGTCAGAGGAATGTTACTAGGATTCCTGTTTATAAAGGTAGACAGAGTTGTAATGACTACCAGTAGCACCTCAGCTTTCATTCCCAATAAAATATATTAACAACCTTTTCTTCACAAAGTAAAATCCACAACTTACTGCATATTTATGCAAAAAACACCCTAAAATCTGAAAATCCTCTCAAGTCTGCATTTCTCCTCAAGAGGAAAGCATACAGAGGAACAACACATATATTCTTATTGGTTAAAGTTCTTATTCTTGGCCAAAACATCAAACATACTTTTTAAGCCAATACAGTAATATTATACAAAAAAAAAAAAAAAAAAAAAAAAAAAAGAAATACTTATTTTTAGAACTTAAAATGAAAAATCCTGAAGTCCTCTCACATAGGCAATGTTAGTTCTATGTTAACACAAGTACAAGTTCTGTTATGCAGTAAGTCTGTTGTGGGCACAAAGGAAACAAGTTTTAACAACAGCAAAAACTATCAAAGAAGAATAAACCATGGGGAAAAAACCAAAATATATGCATCTAGTTTAGCTCAAGACTGGAAATGAGGTGAAATACATGGAAACTTTTTATACATGCATTTTCCTGGAAGTCTGACCCTTTTTTGATTTTTTTTTCCCCACTAGTAGTTTCTACTAAGTTAACCTGTATTTTCTGCATCACCTAGTTAGTAATTTTTACAGAAGCTGGTAATTCTGGAAAAACAGTTCACATGAAAATGTAAAATATTAACTTGCATTACTTCTAGTTAAGTAACTTTTAGATTTGGCCAAAACCCAATTGTATTTCTCAGCTACCCATGAAACTTAAATAGTTTATATTAATTTTATCAGCCTAGTTGCATAAGTTACCTGACCAAAATAGCAACATGTCAAGTCTCTTCAAAGATATTAGCTCTAACATTTCAAATGCTGCAGCAAAATTCATTTTTAAACACCCCGATAATTACAAAAAAATGCAATATTACATTTAATATTACCAAATGACTTAGGAAGCCTTGAAGAGTCTGTGTGCATGTCAGAACTGTTCACAAAACAGAGAGACCTTTCACACTAAGGAGCTCGTTTCCAATCCCAGCACTAACAATCCGCCAGAATCGAAAACAGCAGGACAGATAATAATTGGGTACCTGTTTGCATATTAACCACCAGTATTCTGTCTGCAAAAACAAAACCATGTGGTTTCAGTACCAACGGCAGATAAAGATATACTGTGTTTAAAAACTGACAATTTTTAGCAGCTGCAGAACAGCACAAACCCTGCAGACACCACAGAGCACGCCAGGACAGCGCCCTGACTGGCACTGCCGAGGATTATCTGGGAATGTTTTGTGAGCTTCCCAAGTAATGACATACATTTTTCCTTCTGAAAAGTCAAACAGCTGGTTCTCACCAATACACGCAGCTCTGTCAGTGCCAAGTTAAAGAAATCTCACACAGGATCACAGGAAAACTCTGCTTTCACTTTTCTAGTCAGAAGAACTAAACAAAGAAAAGCGAAAACACACACACGCACATTTGGGTTTATCTGCCACAAGCGAGGCCTTTAAGATCTGCATTTCTCCTGAGAGCATCCCATGTTTGCATAACACTTGCCAAAATTTCAATATGGAGAATATTCTTTGGAGAACACAACAGAGTTTTCTACTAATAGAGCTGGAAACTTCACCAATAAGCACTTAAAAAAAAAAAACCCAAACGTTTGGAACTTGATCTGTAAACAGGTACTCTTCCATTGAAACTAAACGTACTAACAATATCAGATCTTGGCAGTTAAGACAGTTTATTTTGTTCTGAACTGCAGAAGAGGTGTCCTGTTTAATGGCAATTTCACTGATGCTTCCAGAGATCAGAGAAGGATGCCTACCGAGGAATCTCCTTGTTACGTTAATTCCAGAGTAAAATCTGAAGTATATTAAGCATCAGGAAAGTATCTTCCAACTTCTATCATCTCTCTGACCACGAGTATCACGACAAAGAAAGACGACAGTTGATATCCCGGGCCTTCATTTGGCATGAAAATCAACTCTCTTCTTAATTTCCCTTTTATAGGTGCTGCAGCTACAAAGGCTACATCTTAAACACTGGAAGTAATAAATAGTATTTTGCCTCTTCATAATCTTGGATATTAGGAATGGTTTCAGAGGAACCAGAGGGCAGACATAACTAATAGCATTTTCGCAGGGTTTGTGACTTCAGCAAACTCCTCTTTCACTGATTTTGGTTTTTGACTGACTTATGACCAAAAGAGCAAATGGAGAAAAGGGGTTGCTTTCAGACTGCAAAAAATACCACTCATGAATTGCAATTGGTGTTCTTTCCCACTTAGAGGGAGTAATATTAAGTTTGAAAATAGGCATTTTACCTTTTCAGTGTGAAACACTCAATTACCTCTCGCTTCTACCACGAACATGTCTGGTCCTGTGACTGTTTTAGTTTTGAGGACATAAGCAAGTTCATCCCCACCTCTCCTCCTACTCATAATGCAGAGAGGGCAGAGAATACAAAATATTATCTGAAGTGTTATTGAGCACACCAGAAAAGCCTCCATTTCACTGGATATGGTACAAATTATTCTGTCAATGAAGGGTGCAGAAGAGCCCAGTTACTTCAGAATTCCTTCTATCCATGCACAGCCAATGCACACGTCAAATTATTTAACCACAAGCAGTATACTGTGCATAATTCACAGAATCTTAGTGACAGTGAAAAAGCACAGGTTACTTATGACCAAACTGTAAAAGAGGAAGTCACCTGTGATTTGATCTATTGCATTCAGTTGTATTTTTCACACATTAATGTGACGGAATTAAAACAAGTATTCACAAATGTTTTCAGTGAAATAAAAACATCAGATCTTCCTGTCCCTTGTAACCTCCCCTTCCCTCACTACATGGTAACCTCTTAGGAAACTGGTCACTAGAGGAATAGGAAAAACCTATATTACTCAACTGCATCAGTCCTTCAAGTCCATTGATTCCTTTCACATGCTCATTAGTATTCCAAACAGAGTGCAGGAATCCTCAGCATGACCTGTTGTGTTTTTATAATCCCGTAAAAGAAAACAGTCAGCATTTCAAGCCCTTCCAAAGGCTCGGCTTATAACCAAACGTGTCAAATACCTCAACAAATTTTCCAGCTCCCAATAAAAATTCTTCTCAACAGTGCATACAGTAAGCACATCAAAGACAACAGTGAGGGGTGCAAAGGGTTTTTTGTTTCCTTCTCAAGGCGGTAATGTTTTTTCATTTATGAATTTTTCCTCTCTGCAAATTAAGCCCGTGGTGCAAAAGCTAAAGAATCAAAAGGGTCAGATTTTTCAATCAGGCTTTCTTACAACCATCTGCTTAGGGAAAAAAGGCTTTATTTGTTTGACATCACTCAAGTTTTCAAAAGAACAGCAGCAAAATTTGCTTTGCAAGGTGAACAAAGCACAGAGTTTGCTAATATCATTCTGGCTTTTAGAGACCCAGAAAGTTAAGTTTAAACTAATAAAATCAGCCCTTAAAGCCTTTGGAACATTCAATCAGTGTGGAGACAGAGCACAGCAAAGCTAGTGGAATGGCATAACTGCGGGATCAGAGTCAGATTAAGACTCTTGGCAGCTGGCAACTGAAATAAAATGCCTCCTTCAACATAGCAAGCCAGAACATCAATATATTTCCTTAAAATCAGGATATTTTAAATTAACGTGTTCAGTCACACTATATCTGTGGAAAAGCAAAGCAAACTCATGTTATGGCAAAAAGGTATTTGCAATCCACAGGAACTTTGGCTATTCTTGAAAAGCTATTTCCTTTCCAAAAAGGCAAATTGATAAAAGACAAAAATGGGTATTATTTATGAAATTTACATGATGATGAAGGTGATGCTCTTTAGTAACTGGATTTAGACAACTAACTCATTTCAAGTAGGCCATTGGACAGATGGTCACAACTTTCAATCATGTCCAGCCTCATAGCAGTTCAAACTCACGACCAAGAGGTAAAAAGCTTTGTATGCCATTAATAATCTTCATGCCATCTGTTCTGTGTAAATGGAGATGCTCTAGGACAATTCTCAACATATTTTTTATTACGATATTTATTTCAAATCTTTCCAGAAGCTTACTATTTATCACATCGAGTTCTCCTAGTCTGCCAAATATTAATTTCTCTCATTGGAATTAGTTAGGAGTCACTTCCAATTTAAAAAACTTTACCTGGCACAGAACCCTAAAATTGAAGCTCCTTTTGCATGACTTAGTTAAGAAGTATGTTGTGCTCAAGAACTTCTTCAAAATTTTAAATAAAACATCACTTGAATTTTGCTGATCTCATGATGGGCTACATTTGAGCACACAAATTCTGAAAATGCTTTAGTAGGAAAATAATTGAAATTAAATAACTGTGCTAAATATCCTCAACAGCACATGTGGATTTCAACTTCCTAGTGATGATGAGGTGACCCTGACCAGTTGCCAGGCACCTACCCAGTTGCTTTCACTCCCCCTTCTCATCACTGGAGAAGATAAGATGGAAAAGCCTTTGGGTCAACATAAAGACAGGGAGATCATTTACCAATTAGTACCACAAGAAAAATAGACATCACAACTTGGGGAAAATTAAGTTAATTTATTGCCAAATAAAATAGAGTTGCTCAATGAGAAACCAAGACTAAAACACCTTCCCCCCTCCTTGCTCACCTTGGCTCCTCTATGTCCAGCCTCCCTGAGCAGCATGGACAGCAGTTTATGGTCTGTCCCCAGCTCCTCTGTGCTGCTCCTTCCTCCTCATGCTTTTCCCTTTCTCCAGCACTGGTGCAGTCCTTTAGGATAAAGGCTCCTGTAGGGGCTCTCCATGGACTGCAATGCAGGTATTTGCTCTGGCACAGTCCTCTCCACAGGGAATACCTGTCCCAGCACAGTTTCTCTAGGAACTGCAGGGGAATCCCAGCTCTGGCAGGGAGCTGGATCACCTCCACCCCCTCTCCCGTTGTGCAGCCCCTGCACCCCCTGCACTGCACTTAGGACTCAGGTGCCTGACATCACCAGCTCAACTTGGACTTAATTTTTTTTTTTCAACTTTTCTATAAGATTTAAAACCCATTTCAGCAAGAATGATGTTGAAAGTGCAGTGTTAGTTGTTTCCCCCTTTCCTTCTTTTCCATTTCTCCCCAGGCTTCCATAGAAGTTCACAATTGGTAGCTTGTTCTGTGTTCAGGAACAAATTCTTTTGTGGCGATGCCACCTCTAAACCTGAAGCCTGACAGAAGAAGGCTGAGAGGCAAACCACCATCCTGTTCCCAGGTGGCAGACAGGGCAGGCTGATCCCAACCCTCCCAAGGGGCAGGGACCCCACACAGGGCAGCAACAAAGCTCCAGTCCTGGTAGCTTCAGCTCCCCAAAAGACTCAAGGGCACAGGCAGGCAAAGGGATTGCAGGGCAACTCTAACACACACAGGCTCAGCTGAACTAAATACTCTACTAACTGAGGGTTTAACCACATATAGCCTTTTCCCTTCTGCTGGCAGACATCTGAAGTCCTGATAAAGCAGGCTGACAAATCCAAGTGCCATAATCCATGGATGCTGGCAGCAAGGGCAGAGATAGAGCTTTTAGGAACACACAGCCCAGTGCTACTTCTAGGTCTGGACAAGCTTTGCAATTAGGTAGGATTCTTTCTCATTCCATAATTGTTTTTTGCTCCTCTTATTTCCTTTTATTCCTTGAAAAGTTACTTTTAACTTATCAAAATTAGCTGAGAAATAAGATGCCACTTTAAGAACTGGCAAAGCGAATTAAAAAAGAAAAAAGAAAAAGAAAAAAAAAGCCCCAAACAAAAAGGGTGAAAAACTCCACCAAGAAGGGGCTGAAGGAAGTGACAAAGATTTATGTCGAAGAAGGCAAATTACCTCTCTATGACCAAGAGCAACTGCACAATATCAATCAAAAACTCATGTCAAAAAGGACTGAAATATGCTTTGCACCCACACTGAGCACTAATGCTCAACTGAAAAGGCAAGAAAACTAAAGCAAGACCTTGAACTTCAAAGAATACACTTGCTCCCTAACTAATCTTGCTGATTCCACGTTAAAGCTCCTGCCATTCTTTGCCCCAGTAACTTCTCAGAGATCACTCTCATTGAGAAATGAGATCACTCCACTGGGCAAAACAGTGGAGGCAATGCAGTCTTGAACACATGGGTAAGTAGGGGAACAAAAGGCATTGCCAAAAAGAGAAGTGATAGAACAGTATGAAGAAAAAAATCCTAAACGCCCACACACTGAACTTCTTCAGCTTCTTCTAAAGAGAAGCAGGTGTAAGAATTTTCACTGAGTTTGCAGATGAAGCAGTAGGAAATACAACCATCTAATACTCTACTGCTTGCATTTTAGGTTAGATTTTGCTTTTCAGAAAAGCTAATGCACAAGATAAACAAATCCAAACAACTTGTATGTAAAATCCAGACACATTAATTTGTCATGATTTCTACTCCTTTTTTTCAGAATGGGCAATACAGCTTCCTGAAAAAGTTGCATTTAAATCACTTTTCATGATGCTTTAGAAAAAGCAGCTATTTTCCAAAATGCTGACAAATACAGAAAAAGACACGGCCACAATATAAACCAGGAGCTAGAGTGCTACTACACAGTCAAATGGCCTATTATAAAGCTGCCTTATTGGGCAGAGGGAATAGAGAGAAGGACCAACACTATATCCTGATTAATCCACCTTCAAATCATCACTTGATCTTCCAAACAGCAGCTGTGGAAACAGCAAGCCTACTTCCTTTACGTTACAGCTTCAAGTATCCGTGTCTGGAGTTCCAACACAATGATTCTCTTCCCTAATGAGCAGTGTGCACCACATTCTCACAGTAGACAGAGCTCCTGTTCAGAGGCTGTGACAACCTTTTACACAAAAAACGTTTTTTGAGGATTCTTTTGCCTTGCTGCCAAGGCCACCCCCTCTCTGAGCCCCCATTTCATTTTGTGTTTCAAGACTTTGCCCCGTTATTATGGTCACAGCATAGTTTGCCTTGTCCTTACCCTCACAGAACTCTTATACACGATCACAGAAGCTACCAACAGGCTTGGAAAAACAACACACAGCCTTTCCTGATGTACCTTCAGACCTAGCAACACTACCAATACACTTCACATCAGCAGTTTTATCAAGTTACACCTTTTGGGAAACATCTGGTCTCCCAGCTAAGCAAATAGGTGGCTGTACTGGGTTTGCATGGCAAGGTTTTGGTAGCCAGGGGTGCTACAGAGGTGGCTTCTGTGAGAAGCCACCAGAAGTTTTCCCAGTCTCAGTCCTTGGAGGCTTTCAAGACCCTCCTGGATCGAGACTTCAGCAACCTAGTGAGACCTCGCAGCTGATGCTGCTTTGAAAGCAAGAGGATGGATTAGAAACCTCCAAAGGTACCTTCCAACTGGAATTATCCTCTCCTGTGCTGGAATTTTAGAAACTGCAGGTATAAAAAAATCTTTTCTCTCAATTGATTATCATCTATCCATTAACTTGCAGTTAAGTCTCTTGCAATAACTGTGAAGCAGGACATTTTAAGTACAAGTAAATACAGTAATTTCTTATGTAGAAGTGTTAAATAAACTGAAATAAATAACTGAAGGAGGTGACATTCTCTCTGAGTTAGCCTCACTGAAGTAGTGCAAATGAGCAAGAAATATTTCACCATCTCCTTTTTATATTTCCTAATTTTAGTTGTATATTTTAATCAAAGTATTTGCAAATAACCATAACCAGGCCAACTTAAACTTCAGAATTCCCAAACTTTAAAATCAATTAAACTATTTTTTTGTAATTAAAACAGATTACAGTAGAAACATCTGCTTCAACTGGATGTTTTCCAAAGTATTTACAATTCAAATGTGGCTGCATTGTTTAAATAAAGAAGTAGAAATTATACAATAAGAAAAAAACAACCAGTAATCAGAGGAGAGCATGTCCAAGTCTTTACTTATGCCTGATCAAATGAAAAACTAATTTAACAGCAAGACAGTATTAGCTGTTGAAATAACACCTTCAGCTGATGTTTGGAATTCAAAGCTGCCAGCTGCCCTTACCAGAGAAAAATTATTTCTTCAAAATCTCCAAAAGCAGAAAGAAATAAAATCATAAGGTGAAATGTAAGCCATCACCATATTTCAAAAGCATTCAGATGGCAGATAATCCCCTTTCAGATGGACTCCCCATTACTTTGTAGTTCCATATCAACTTAAACACTGTAAGGAACTGAAGGAAGGAGCCCCATCTCTCCCTGTAAGTCCATATTGTTCATTTCTGCTGCTGTGCCAACTACACGGTTGCTGCTGGCTTCTGGACCGTGGAAGGGATCCAAACACAAAACAACTTAGCAGAATGATTAGCTGTAATCTGCGAGTTCTTAGATCTCCTGCCACCACATATACACTTTTTCTGGCCTCACCGCTGGACCAGTGACCAAAAATCGTTCGGAAAAAAACAACCACCGTACTTAAAAATATGCATATGCTTTTGAGTGTAGTTAAAAATAAATAAGAAAAAAAAGCAGCTTTATAGAAAAAAAAATAACATTAAATCTTGCAAAATACTGTCACTATTTATTTGGATGGCATTTGGTCTTCTAACGAATTCAAGAAAACAAGAAACAGGCAAACTTTTAAACTTTTAAAATTTGAAGTATATATACAAAGCAGTCAATTTTCTTACCCAACATTTGATGCTCACAAAATTCAATCATTCTGCTTATACACTCTAACAGATCTAAAACAAGCACCTTTACATCAAAGAAACCACTGAAACAACTGGCAAGGACAGGTTTAAAGACCTCCAAACAAATATTCAAGACAAAGGGAAGAACTGTCCAGTTAAACTCAACACAATCTTCAAAGAGAGTAACTTATGCCACAACACTACAATAACAGCCATGAAACACTGGCTAGCAAATATGATCTCATTTCATAATTTAATTCCTCTTTGAAGCAAAGATTCTAAACCTGTGTATTAAAAAACCCCGAACCAGGTACCAAATTCAAATATGCACCTAAATGTGGCTCAGGAGCAACAGGAGAAGTGCATGTCATAATTATAGAGTTAGAGTATTAGTACCTCTCAAGGTCTGAGACAAGTATGATGTGTGGCTCTCACTAGAGAAATTAAGCAGTCTATACTACTGCATCCCTCCAGGCATGTTTTGAACCATGTAAGGTTTTACCACACATATACTCAAATGCCCACCATTGAAGAGGGACGTTTAATAAGCTTAGAGAAACACAACAAAGCCATATTTGAAATGATATATACATATAGAAGTATATAAACGTAGTTTCACCAAGTTCTGACTGTAAATATTTTATTCGTTAGCTGAAATAACAACTACCATTCTTTAAACCTAAAGAGTTTGTAGATCAAAAATGTTTGGCAATATAATACACTATTTTCAAATCCCTATCTCTACTGAATAAAAAAGTCAGCTTCCTTGAGATGGGATCTACACCCATAAGGAGGTGGAAAAGAAGGTAGATGATAGTAAAAAGGAGTTGACAAAACCATAAGTTAAGGGAGCTCTTTGCATCTTAGTGCACAAAGTGATTCTTGTATTTTCTACTGAAGTTCTCTCAAACTTCCATCAGCCTTTTATCACAAAGACAAAATTTAGTATGGCGAGTGACTGGTAGCAATACTAGTTTAATTTCATTCCTGCTAGCAACTGAATCCTTAATAATTAGTACAGATTAACTTTGAGGAGCAGAGACCGCAATGCAAAGAGAAACTCTGATAACTACGTACAGGAAGGAAAACAAATGAAAAGTCCCCTGCTATTCCATGTAATCCAACTTAAATTTGGACAAGGCCATAGTGAGTAAGCAATGTGAACTGCAATATGTAACTAAGGACTCAAAAGTAGAACTGTTTTTGTGACAGTTTAGTGTTTAGCTCTTACAAATAGAGACAGACATTCCTGAAAAGTTACAGTGGGTTTTAATGCTATTGCATATATGCTTTAAAACATTTGCTTTCAGTTGGTGTTTATTCTCAGTTTGATTTACTCCTTTCTCCTATTTCAGGCAAATATTTGTCTCATATGACTGAGTTTTGGAAACAAAGTGAACTCTTTTTCTATAGTCAATCCTTATGGCAGTTTTGTGACACTCTTCCAAGATTTGATCTTCTCAAAAAAATCAACAAACTAAACATTAAACTTAATTTCTGAGGGTATCTACCCAAAGAATAGCACCACCATAGGGTTATCCTAATCTAGACTGATTTATTACCTTTAAGAACAACGTAAGGAGACTGTTCAGTTCATAAGAAAAGATTAAGTTACCTTTAGCTTGCAGCTTCCCAAACTTCAACCTGGGTATTTAGTTACAAGTATTTTGCATTATCCACAGCAAAAAAATTTTTTTACAAAGAAGCTGCTTTCCTGCTGTCTCCTGTGAAACCTCACCCTCCAGAGGGCTGCCTCCAAGATGACTCAACAGGCACGTCAGCAGTGCTCACATTCAGCCGGCGACAGATGTAAAATGCTGTTTACACAGACACAGCTCTCAGTCGGCAGAGAGAGCACCGGCACAGGGGCAGCCAGAAAAGAACCTCGGCACCCAGGCGAAGCAGCAAATTCTTCCTGGATCGTTAACTCTTAGAGAATTCAGGCAAAACTTTCATCTAGTTAAGCACTAAAAACGTAGAGAATGGGTAAAAAGGCACATCAGCTTTCAGTTTAACTGTCTTCCGTGGCTTTACTAATTACCTTTAATTCTAATTAACTCGGTTACAGGCATGTTTGTGCATCTAGGCTGCTTGAAGCAGCACACCTGCGTGTTTATAGCAGCAACAACTTTTCTTTGAATCTGTAATTTCTTTCCAGTGTTTTCTGAGCATGCACTGATCATGACAGAAGCCAAGCTTCTTTAATTACTACAAGGTACAGAAAGTTATTCTTTACTAACTGTGCACTGTCAGCTTCTACAACACATTTCAAACAGTCAAGGCTACAATGGATTTTAGTAGGCAGACGTGAGCAAGTATTTCCTCTGACAGCTTTAGCACAGGGAAAAGGTTGGACCTAAAGCAGTAATTCCTGCTGAAAGGCAGGATACATGACTTTAAATGTGCATTGCTTACAGCTGTTTTTAAGAACAGAGAAAGTCTGTCTCGTGTCTGCCCATAATATATCATGCAATTAGTTATACAATCCAGTATCATGTACAGAAGAGAAGAACTCAATTTACGTTCTGTTGCTTAGGAAAAAAATACATAACAGATAACATCACATAACACATTAGGTGGGCCTATCTCACTGGTGCCTAGAACCTTTTGTGTAGCTACTAATCTATTCAAGGGTGCCATACAAAGCTTAAAAAAAAAAAAAAAAGCTAAACTAAAAAGAAAAAAAAGCTGTCATATAATCACTTAGGTTATATGAAAATACCTCCAGGATCCCCGAGCCTGACTGTTAACCTAACACTGCCAAGTGTCCCACTAAACATGTCCCTAAGCATCACATCTACACTTTTTTGAATGCTAACAGGGACAGTGATTCCACCACTTCCCTGGACAGCCTGTTCTGATGTCTGACCACCCTTTCAGTGAAAAAGTTCTTCCTAATATCCAATGTAAACCTGCCCTCGTGCAATTTAAGGCTGTTCTGTCTTGCCCAATGGCATGTTACTAAACAATCTAGAATATGATTGTCTGCCTGAAAGTACCAGAAGAGCCTTTTCATTCATGTAACAACCAGAAGCTGCAAATACAGATAATGAGAGGGAGAAAAATGAGAGATGAAAATTAATAAACTCATTAATAGTGGTCCTCGAAAGTATGGGGCTTAGGATACACTTTCAGTTAAATTTCTGAAAATAATAAGTTAATTGTAACAATGCTAAAGCAAATATAAGATGTGAATACAGGGCCCATATTGAGCATTAAAAGCATACTAAGCTTCAGTATCTGCAGCTTGTAAGTGAGAAATGGAGGACAAGAGACTAATCAGATCACAGGACACAGAAAACTCTGCCACTTCTGGTTATTTGCAATATATACCACATCATTATTTTTTTAAAAAAAACAGGAAAAAACCCCTGCTATTCACAGTATATAACTAGAAGGAAAAATCTCCAATACTGCTTCAGTTACTTCAAAAATCTTAACCCTCAAATCTCTAAAACTCACCAACATCATGGCCAGAAAGCAGCAAGAGCTGGGCTACTCCCCAGGCAGGGAGCTGTGGGTGACCCCAGCACAAATGATGCCTCCTTGGCAAGGCACAGCGTCTGAACAAGTTGAGCAGAGCCACAAAGTGACAGCAACACACCCCCAGTAAGCAACAGAGCAAGGAACAAGCCCAAGTTAAGCTGGGGAACCCCACTGACCTTCAGGAGCAGGCCTGGAGACAGACATGCAAAGCAGGAGCAGCTGCCTGGACTGAGCTTAAATGGAGCTCCAGGGCTCATGAGCAGAGGCTGTGGGCTTCAGTCCCAGGTGATGCTGGTCAGGGCAGTTAAGGCCTGTTAATGTCCTTGGGGCCTTGACACAGCAGAACTTTTTCTGTTTATTCCACTCATCACAAATTAAAGTCAGTTTTCGCAAGATTTGTTTAAATGGGTACCTTTCTGTCTACCAGGCTTTAATTCATTTCTGAATAGAACGTCATTTAAATACTTGAACAAGCATTAAGCAGATGAACTACAAGGCTTAACACTGAAAAAGTGTTTTACATACATTTTTCATAGCTCTGTATCAGCAATATTCCCGTGTTTTATGGCTGTTGTGCTTCTTTTCAAAGAACACTGCATAGAAATAAGGATACTTGTCTAAAAAAAAAATGCTGAAAGAAAGCTCAAAGGAGATCATCTTTGCAGAGCACATAAAGACCAAAAAACAAGACCAAAAACCCAAACAATATAGAAAGGCCAAACCAAACTAATATTTACCAAAGATGATTCAAGTATGCACAAAAACATGCTTGACAGTAGGGTAAACCAAAATAGCACAAATGAGAGGAAGGAAACATCATAAAATTTGGTGAGTCTGAGGTAAGGACTCAGTAAGACAGTCCAAAGAACATTTGGGGAATAAGTTATATAAATTAACAGCAAATTCTTTCCCAAGCACGATGGGAGCAGGAAACATGTCAGGAAGTCAGCAGCACCTTCTGAGGAGTGATGGATAAGAGGATGTGCAGAGGGAAGGGACTTTCCCCTGTTGATATGCATGGGGGACTCTAAGGGCTGGACTCCAACCTCAAACACATAAGGGGAACACAAGCAAATGAGCAGCACTTGATGGGATAAAATAGCTCAGCTACTAATTACAGCATGGCATTAAAGGACAAAATATGGCCACACTTGATTCTAACAAGCTTTTTGAATATTGTATGAAAACTTACAGCTCTGTGAACTTAATGTGTTTATTGAGTAAATTAGTAAGTAAAAACATTCCTCTTAAGAATCAACGTGGCTTTTGTAAAGGGGAGTAATACTTCAGAAAGCTATTGGAGTCTTGTCAAGGTGTCCAAAAGCCACGGGCAGGGGTCTCCCTGTTAATACAAAAGGCTTTTGACAATGCCCCTTCCACAGGTGCTTAAAGAAGCAAAGCTGCCACCAGATGTAAGATCCAGCCTGAGGAAATACCTGCCTGGTTTACAGCAGAGAGAAGTCACTGGGGGAGTGATTGATACTGCAACTGGAGATGTTCAATTAAGTGCTCTAAGATAGCAACTAGAAGGTCCATTATTAAATTATCTCAAAGAAGAGATGAATAGGAAAGTAATCAAGTTGGTTGATAATACTTAGCTATTGAAGATGATAAGATGACCAAACACCTAATTAAAGAGGAAACGTCACCTGTAACACAGGTATTATCTTAATCATTATTTATTGGAGACTGGGATAATATTCCAGAGGAATTCCACCAAAGATGTTCATCTTGCTTTTACTTTCTTTTAGCATCTCTTTTTTAATACTACTGTGGGCATAACCAATCTTACATTCTGTGTGGAAAAAAACACTTACAGATTTGACTAGGAATTCCTATCATGATTCTATGATTCTAAGATTCTATGATTTGACTAGGAATTCACATCAGCTGGAGCTACACAAATTCCTATGTGACTAACCATTAAACTCACCTGGAAACATGCACGCAGTTTTAACAAAAGATATACTTAAAAATAAAAATTAAAAAAAAAAAAAAGTCTCATTTTGGGCAAGGCAGGCACCTAATTGCACTGAGACTCTGCTTTTGCAGCATTTACAGAACTTCAAATTACTCGCCCCATTTGGCTATTTATCCAGTTCATTTAGACTCAGTTTAAACTGTATGCACTAGGAGAGGTCACATTAGAATAATGGAGACAGCTATTATAGCTGCTATATTTACAAAACTGTTGCTGCTGTGTTATTTTGTGACAAGTTCTACACTGTGAAGATGACTGCTTCTGTATTGCTCCAGCTGCCTGTGCTAACAACCTCTCCTGGTCTCTGCACAGTCAGCACATCATAAACTTTCCTTTCCAAAGCAGATTTTTTCCCTCCATTGGCTACTAAATTTGGGTTACTGCAGTACACATTCCTCTGTGTTATATCTTAAGCCTGTTAGAACAGCCTGAAGTTACCAAATTAGAGTGCAAACTGCTTTTTAAGAATTATATTTAGCTAAAAACAAACGATTATCTTGATCAGCATCAGGAATTGATAACGGATCCTCAAGGCAGCCCAAACTATATTTCTTAGTTAAAAAAACACAAAAGAAACACCCAAAAATAAAAAATCACAAAAAATATCCCCACAAGTTCTGAAGTTGGTTGGGATCCATCCCTCCGACACAGTTTTTTGCTCGTTATGCAATACTTCACATCTTGCACATTAAACTCACATTTCAAATTATCTACCTATTTACAAGGTGGAATCAAAAGTTGTTTAAAAAAATTTAAAAATAAAATAAAACAAAAAAGATAATTAAAAAACGGTTCCATGTTTTATTAAAGGAACTGCAGGTTCCATACACCTGATCCCTACATTGGGCAAAACAGCAGGGACCATAACAGAGAGCAGAGTTAGTAAAATATGTGGATAAATATGATTTATATTGGAGCAGTGAGCATGGCTTTTTTGAAGAGAAGCCTGGAAACATATTGCAGTTCTGTGAGGAACAATAGCACAGGGTTAACGATGTTCCATCTAAGGAATTCACAAAGATTTCCAAAAGGCTTTTAAACAAAGCCAGAACGATTCGCTGTGGGCTCTGGGTTTGTTTTGTTTTAAAAGGAAATCAGGCAACCACCTGAGATAACAAGAAAGGCATAAGCCACAGATTGTAAATCCTCACAATTCATTTCAAAACACATTTAAAAAGGTCAATCAGGAGCAGTCAACACGGATTTACAAAAAGCAAATCATACTCGACCAGCCCAATTTCCCCCTGTGACAAAATGACTGTCTATGCAGATAAGGAGAGCACAGTGAATGCACTATACATTGACTTTTGGAAAGCTTTTGACCATCTCACACAGCATTCAGATTTGAAAGCTGAGGAAGCCTTCCAGTTGACAAGTAAAAACACTGAATTAAGTGACTCAAGACATTCATCTGGCATTATCAATAATGCACAGAGGCATGGAAAGTATTCTGTCCTGGTTGAACAATGCATTTATCACATCAGTTATAACATAAAAACCTTCTGAACTTTAAATATATACTGTAAAGAAGGACACAGTCTCAATAGCAATAAGCCATGGCAGAAAGAAAAGCAAAGAACTAGATATTAACCTGAGCATCAAAAGGCAGCATCAGAAGAGCAACATAATTCAGGAATTAGATTAATAGTCATTATTATCTATCTCTCCCATCTAAAATCCTTTTTTTTCAATTATTAGCAGGATCTAGTTCAGAAAGCTACATGAAATGGATGTGGTTCAGTGGACCCCAGATTGGTGGGTTTTTTCTGTTTGTTTGTTTGTTTGTTTGTTTGTTTGAAGTGTTTCCTAATTCTCTGGAGTTAAACAAGAATATGGTTGTCTGGTTCCATCTGACAATTTGCAAGAACCAAGGAAGCATCAGTAAGAATCATGGCTAGGAAGCCAACTACATCACACTGTAAGCAACCTGATTACCAATCTTTAATAAAGGTTAAAAACAAAAAACAGGAGGCGGCACTTATCAAAACGAAGTGTTTTGACAGACCCAAAATATGTTTTCTTTTGAGAATTTGTCTCTTGGGTGTTTTCCATTTTCATCTGGAATGGACAAAACAAAAACAAGGCTTTCCTACACGACAAAATAAAATGCAAGCTTTGGCTGTGTCTCTAATCAGATTTTTCAGCAATGAAGGAAAAAAAACCCACTGATGTCTTCCATCTCCTTCTTCACCACTACCAAAAGGAAGTTAGATGGAAATAAACTAGTATTCCCAGAAGAGAAAATATCTGTACCACTTGCCTAACAGTCCAGCTGAAGCTCCATTTCAAGCACTTTCATTGATCCCAATAGTCTAGACCAACTGGTGTACTGGTGTCTGACAGCCAATTCCCCCATGTCATCCTTCTCAGAGTTGCTTCACTTTGTTTTCATGTAATTTAATTGTTTACGCACAATATTGGCCTTTTCTGGTATGAAGCACAGTTCCTACTTTCGTAGCAAAATAGAGTTATTCTAGGCTGTGCCAAGAAACTACAGCATGCTATTGAGTAAAATTAGAACAAACAGGAAAATTTGTCATCACATAAATGCAGCACTAATTCATTTTTCATGACTGAAAAAATGTAATTATAGAGCATTTCTAATATAAAAGGCTTTGCTGCGTCAACTTAACACACATTTTGCAAGTTCCAACTAAATAAAAAAAATATTTAAAAAGTGAATGGGTTCAGAATGTTGTCAGAATTAAGGATGTGAGAAGAGTGACACAATATTCATTCATACTTATTTTTATTCAACCAACTGGGACATATAGATATTGCTTATGAGGTTTCTGAATACATCAGGATCAAATGGAATTACAAAATAAATATAATCCTAAAGCTACTTTGCTAGTGAAAGTCACCAGTATGAACACCTAAAAAACTCAGGAGTCAGTTATTTTAAATGAAACATAAATACTTACTGACAAATTCTCTTCTCTAAAAACTTAAGAAATTGAAAAATAATGAAAATATCCTTGGAATCAGCCTGTTGAGTTTACTTCAGAAGTCACTGACTGCTTTTTTTATTTAAATGTCTTGGCTAGAGAGAGGGGGCTTTTTTAGTAATAATCAACGTATAAGACTCAATACGGTAAGAAAAGGAAGAACAATTGCCAAAGAAGGGAATTCCTTCCTCTCAAAGGAAGTTCATACAAACTCTTCTTTCTCCCTCATTTTAGTGATTTCAGTTCAGCACCTTTCCACTGTGCACGAACCAGGGTGGACAGCTAACCTGTACAGACTGCAGGTATGGAACCATGAAGAACTTCACAGAAATCTCACTTAAACCTGGCTTGTTATTTTTGGGCTGCTAACACCTATTAAAAAATACTTCTACAGGTGAATATATCAAAGCTGTTATGCTCAAATGAGTTACTCATGCAGCAACATAAGCCTGGAAAATTCAGAAGAAAAGAAGTGTACTCTTACAGCAAAATCTACAGAAAATTAATTTGGTTTTTCCAAAACATCCCAGCTGTGGATTCAATTTTGAAATGCCATTCAGAACTGCCACTATCATCTTTCCTTATTTCTCCTGTTGTTTCTCTCTTTGTACAACTATTACCCAAGGTTTGCATTGAAGTGAGTCAATTCTTTACTCTAGCAGCCATGAGTAATCATAACACTTCCTTTTGGAGGCATTAGATTTGTCAGGAAAAAGAAATAAAGCAAATCTGGAAAGTGTATGATTTTGAAAAAACTATGAAGTTATTATGAAGAATTTCTTAACTTCACACAAAGTGTTGAAAACTTAAAACTTGTAAAAGCCATCTTTAATAAAGTCAGATAAACTATGGTACTTCAGAGCAATGATATTCAGCATTTACACTGCAATTATTTAACAGTTTTGTGTCCAAGTCAACAGATAGGGTCCAGTTTGCATAAAGCATTCACAGAAAAGAGCAATTTAAGGCCAGGGGATGCAATTTAGAGATACTGAGCAGGAAAACATACAACTTGGATGACAGTGAACAATTTATTTCATTCCACAGGTCTCAGAGGTTTAAGCATCTAACTTGAGAATCTAACACTGTCAGATAAACAGGTCTGAAATTTGCAATCTCTAGAAATGGAATTGTAATATGAGGAACCTTGTTGTATTTCAAATTACAGTCTTGGAAAGCAGAAGGGAACAGGGTGTTGCTGATCCACTACCATTTAAGTAGGATTTATAGAACTCCAAAAGCACAGTGGTTTGAATAATTGAAAAAAAAAAAAAAGGTAAAGTACAGACTCACTACCCAGACAGAAGGGTTTTAATCCATCCTGTCTCACCAAGGGAATATTAAGTTTTTTTATCAAGTGAAATAAGTTATTTTACACTTCACACTCTTCCTATCACAACTCTAACGTTGCACAGCAAACCTGGTGTTCCAGAGAGGGAATTCCTGGAGCAGGATTCTCCAAGCCCTCTGGCTGGAGCAGTGATCTGAGGCAGGTGACACCTGCCTGTCAATCAGCCCCTGATGACTTAGGGCAGAGCTGGTTCCCGATTTGGTACGAAAGAGATGATGAGATATTAAAGTGGTGGTTCTTCTTCATGCACAACAGGAGATGTCTTGGAAGTTCTTGTAGTACACATTCTTTAATTTACATCTAGAATCCCTGACAAGTAACTAAAGCTCATCCTTCAGATATCTGACTTCCTACATCAGTGTTGTTCTGTGAATCTGGACTTCAGTGTCTTGCCCAGAAAGAGATGAGAGCAGATTAAACCAAATATATACTCATAATTTCCTGATGATTTCCAGCTGGCAAGAAAGGTATTTAGTGTATCCAAACAGTCAGGAATTTTTATAATGTCATGTAGTGAGACATCAAAACATGATGGCTATAATCCTCCTCCACATTAACTTTTTGGAGAAGCAGCAGTAATTAGGGGTTACGATGGTGACTTACCACTCATACACTTTACAAAGAGAAAAGACTAATTATGACAGCAAACTCTCAGTCTCCAAAGCCAAAATACCAGTGTAATGGAGAAGGTACACCAAAAAACAAACACACAAAAAAATGCAAAGTTCTTTCCTGCTTTATAGAGATTCTCAACATTTTACTCAACTCAGTTGCCCCTTCTCAAACTAGATACTCTGTTCATGGTTCTTTTCTCCCTCATGTCAATTCTGCAATGAACTCAATGATATTGGAGGAGAGAAACAAACAAATAGGCAGATACTTAAGAGCCACTGTCTTTTATAATCTATGAAGCCAAACTAAAAGGGAGCTGTCCAGCTGGAATTTCTCTCTCCCCCCCCCCAGTTCTCCTGGAAAGATTAGTTCTTTCAGATTCTAAAAAATAGATCATTTTAAAAAGTGAACAGCAACTGAAGTGACTAAATAATAAAACTTAACACTTAATTAGGCAAAGCTTTGAACCTATTTTTTTTCTTAATAGAGATTGGGCATACAGACTGTATGGATAGTAATGTACAAAACTTCAATTCTTACTTCTCTGTAAGAAGTAAAGTCACAAGAACCATCTTTGTGATCTGTTGCAGAACACAACAGATTGTGTAGCTACATCACGTATTAGTGTCTTTCAGAAAATACCTTATAAAATGTAATTCAAATTATATTCCAGTTTGGAGACATAGGCTAGGATCTCATTTTACACAGCCCTAATACGCTGCATTTCAATATTGATTCTTAAACAGAGATATTTTCTAATGGATTTTTGGAAAATGCTAAACACTCCCAAAATGTCTCAGAGGTGATTAACCTTTTATGAAATCAGAAATTTCAGGGCACACTGCCTGGGAAGGTTACCTGCCACTATTGGCAAGTTCAGGACACACTGCCATCGTATCAGCTATAATTTATTAGCTTGTGTGAACAGGCAGGGAACAGTCTTTCTGTGGCCAGGTTTCCATTCTCCTTTCCGTGGAACATGGAGCCTGAATCCCTCTGGAGCACAGAAATCTGAGAGTGCCTCTGTTCAAGAGCACATGAAAGCTCAGAGCTGGTCTGTGAAGAATTCCAGTCCTGGCTGAAGAACTGGGAGCTCTCTAGAGCGTAGACAACTATGAGCAAACTGCCTTAAAAAGCTACAAACTATTCAGTGTATCAGATTTTTCCAGCCCGCTGCACAACTGCTCTTCATTAAAACACCAACTGCTATTTCCTATGGGTTTGGGGGTTTGAGTGGGTTTTGTTTGGTTGGTTTCATGTTTGTTTGTTTTTTTTAAGGTATTTCCCATAATATTTTTTTTCAATTACTGTTGAAGTTTTTTATCCTAAAAGTAAACCTGCTAAAAACAAACAAACAAACAAAAAAAAACTTTTAAAATCAGCTATTTACAGTTTTTAAAAATATTTCCTACGGATTAGAAATAAAGATGCCTGAAACTAGCACACAAGGCCTCTGATAAGACACAGTTACGTGGTTTAATATCAATCATTGCTTTCATAGAAGGAAAATCCTGAGATCTTTGCCTTTTCCCTCCACCTCCCAAGCTGAAGACAGGAAACTTTGTTCACCCCTTTCCTGACTGCACACTCTGTACTAATGGTTTGGCACCTTTTCGGACCAGGACACAAGAGCCTTTCTGGCCTGGGTAGAAACATGGACAGCATGTTATCCATAAAGCCTGTCTGCATCCTAAATGACTCTCCACCATGCCCTGTCCAAAAGAGATTAATGAGACAGATTTCCTCTCTGTCTGCTGCTCTGCGTGTTTGTGTTCCATGCTGAAATCATGAAGAGCTTCAGGGCAGAATTAATAAAAATTGATTAAAACAAACCGGATCTCTATTTTTCTTCATTTGTGCCTGGAAAAATATGTTCGTATATTACATTAAATTTCATTAGTAAAAGCCACAATTCAGGATGTATTAAATATCCTGATTACTGATACTTATTATTTGAATATCTTCTTAATCTGAGATGCAGATCAACTTTTCTTTTTTTCCTGGGAATTCTAATAATAACTACACATTTTCTTAATACCCTTAGTACTGAAAGCATAAGGAGAAGGGACTGGTAAGCAGTCTTCCATTGGGAAGATTCAAAAAATTTAACTCTGCTCATTAACTGGCATAAGCATTCAATCCATCAACTGAAAAGGTGAATCAATGGCTAAATATTACATGCAAAGATAAAAATCCAAAATCTCAGGAAAGTGGGGAGAGAGGGAAGGAAAATTATAGTCATGTCTAAGTTCACAGAGCACAGAACTGCAGAGTTCAAGCTGAAGCGATGGCTTATCCCTTCCACAGCAGATTTGTGAGATCAGATTTAAATCTGCTTTGCTGCTTTCCCCAGGGGCTGCCAATGCCCAGCAGCAGCCAGAAGGTGCAGCTGGGATTCTCTGTACATGTGCTTCTGACCACAGGGTTTCTCAGGAACTCCAGCCCTCCCAGGTTTTCTGAGTTTACAGCCTCTAAGACTGTTATGCTGTGGGAATAGGTATTTACAGCCACTCTTTTTCTAACAAGTTACTTTTCCCCTCAAAGATACTTAGAATTTTATTTTGCAAAAATTATCTAGTACCATAGGCATTCTCTCTGTTCCCAGAAACAGCTTTGTCACCTTTGTGATCTCCAAACAGGTTCCTTACAGCCAAAGAGTGAAATTCAATATGTCAGGGTCCAGTCATAAAGCTGACCCCCCTGTTAGTGAGCACTTCAGTAACCAAGTATATTTTATTTATTTTGATGTTTAATTTGTAATGTCAGAAAAGATTTTAAATTCTTCTCAGCAGGAAAATACATATATACTGTACTTCTTATTTTTATCAATGTGTCAGCATTACTCTCATATTTAACATATCTGTATTAGCTTATATGGAAAAGCATCTGCCCTTTCATTCCTCTGCCCAGCACACTTTCAAATAATTCCAGCTGCACAGCACTCCAATTTTCTCCAAGCTTGATGTTAATCTCAAGCCCAGGATGACGTTTGCTTTCTATTTCAGGGCCCCAAAATATAAACAAATTTCTTCCCAAAATGTACTCTGCGATAAAGGAACTAACTGGGAGAAAAGTGATGCTAAATAAATTATAATTTTAATTATAACTATAATTATAACTTTAACAGTAGACACGTCCAATCACTACAAGCACTCAAAATCTAAAAGGAAAAAAAATTTTAGTCCAACACATTTAGATACCCAGCATACAAAACCTATTTGCTACAACATCAGGCATCTGCAGAAATAATAGCGTTCTTTGCATTTAGTTTCCCAAACAAATAGCCTTGGAGATGAAAACACACACTTGTCAGGATGACCTCCCCAACGTGAATGCCAATTTTGCAGAACATAGCTGTGTACACACTAAAGATTAGAAAACAGTTTTTCAGGGTCAAGAGAGATTTCAAGGCAAAAAGCTACATTTACCTCATCTGAATAAACAATAGAGAATAGAAATCCGTTAATACAGCAAGAAGATCCACATTGCATCAGTTTTCAGTAGACTTGACTAATCTAGAATCCATTTCTATAACTGGATAGTCTCCATTTTATTGAAGAAATAAATGTCAGATTAGACAGAGCCATTCTTAGATTCACATTGCAAGAGACAAGAAAAGAAAAGGTTGGTCAAATTGCAGAAGAAATACCAATGAAGTAAGAAAAATTACCAAGGAATTAAGTTGCTAGGATACTGTGCACTAATGTGAAATCAGATATAGCAATTAAAGTAAAACTATACTTTCAGGATGTAAGAACAAACCCATTTATTAGTCTAAGCCAAGTAATTAAATGGAATATTGAAAACAGAAGTAAATGAAAGAAAGCAATTCAAAGTGCTACATAGTCCACTTGGTAACAAAAGCTGGAAAGGTGAATTGATACACCATTACAAAGACAGACAGTAGCAAATACAGATTAAGGACTACATTTGCACTTATACCCTCGACAAGATCTTCTGTTTGGGAAAGTTGTGTTTAAGTATTTTCTCAGTGTTACTGAGAAGCCAGCGGTAGCACAGAATAATAAAAGCTAAGTGGTAAAACCACAAAAAACCCACCACAACAAAACAAAAGAAAAGCAAAAAACAAAACCCACAAACCAACTAACCCTGCTTGACAGCTACCTCCAAAATTCCATTAGAGCTGCACGGATAATAACAAAATAGTCCATCACCAGAAGAATTCTGTAACAGGGAGAAGTAAATTCATTCTCCACTTTTTCAGTGTTTTTCATTTTCTAAACCCATCTTAGACACCTAAATTAACACACAGATCTGCCTCCACCTTATGAAGGCATGTAAGAGCACCCAGACTCTCCTTCTTTAACACTACAAAACTAATCTCCATTTGATGAACTTGGTTACAGCCATATGAGGTACAGAATGCCTATGAGAACTCTCAGCAAACCTCCAAGGTATCAATAAATTAGCTGCCATTTGTGGTGGATTGACCTTTGCTGGATGGCAGATCCTTCAAGCTGCTCCATCACTCCTTTCCTCAGCAGAACAGGGGGGAAGGAAAATAAGATGGGGGAAAATAAAAACAAACATGGGTCAAGACAAAGGCAGTTTAACAAAGAAAAGCCAAAGACTGCATGTGGAAGCAAAAGAAAACAAAAGATTCTTTTCTCCACTTCAACAACAATTGCCAACCTTCCTACTCCTTCCTCTTAGCTTTTATTGCTGCACTGACACCACATGGTATGGAATATCCCTTTGGTCAGTTTGGGTCAACTGTCCTGGCTAGGTCCCCTCCCAAGATCTTGCTCATCTGATTGGTACAGAAAACCTCAAGCCTCTGCAAAGTGTCCCTTTTAGTCAGCTTTTATCTCCTTAAATACTATATCTGTGCAAGGAGAAATTCCTCAGAAGAGTGAAACTAATTAAGTAACCAAAAATGAACAAACGAACAAAATCAATGAAAGTAAGGCAATATTGAAATGCAGAATTTGCTTCAACCTTGTAGATGAAACGAGCACACCATCCTAAAGCAATGATTTTTCTAGGCTGTGCTAGCATTAGCTTCCTTTGTGTGAACAGGCAAATTATTCTTGCCCCATTTTCACTGAATCAAGACTTACAAACTCAGCCACAATTATGAGAGATCAGTGCACCTGCTAGTATGCAACACTCAATCTTTCACGTCTTTCTTCAGGCACCTGTGATTTCTTTAGGTTATAAAAATGCTGACTGCTGCATCCCTGGCATACAAGGGATGCTTGGTATATACCAGATATGCAAGTTCCATGATTGCATTAACTGAATTTACTTATCTGTATTTGTGTGTTATTTGACCAAATGATAGCAAGTTGAAGCACTTTTTTAAGGGTGATGAGACTCAGAAAACCTCAACAGCTTCTTAAAAACCCCTAAACACAAAAGCTAAGTGTCCAAAAAGATCATCTACAACCACTGTGTCCCAGTAACAGAGCTAATAGTGTTCACTGCCAATGTACTGAATGCACTTACCTTGACGAATATGGAGCATCCACTTACATAAAACTACTCTGCTGTAGCAATTTTACCGTGCAAAAAACACTGTTCTCAAAAAACAGATGATTTGAGAGTTTTTGAACCAAGTAGGCACTGACATTAAAACAGGGCTATTCCATAAATAAAACTCTCCAGGCCTTGCACTACAGTCAAATAACACCCTGGCACATGGAGTTGGCAACAGATGCAGCAGAAGAAGCACTGACACTTGCAGTATCAAAGGATCTCCCTATTTCTGGGAATTCTAATGCCCTGAGAA
This sequence comes from Manacus vitellinus, assembly GCF_001715985.3. NCBI lineage: Eukaryota > Metazoa > Chordata > Aves > Passeriformes > Pipridae > Manacus > Manacus vitellinus. Next base: position 6,366,126 of record NW_021940498.1, on the reverse strand, counting down.
TATTCTCAATTATTTCTATGAGGGATCTTTAAGACAGTCATCATTTGAAAGCATGCACACACATGACTGATTTAGAAATTTCTGACAACAAAACACGGGAAGGAAGAACAAGCTCCCAGTGGAGATTGTCCCCCCTTCTCTTTCTCAGCCACAAGTCACCCAAATTCCCTACTCCTCAATATCCATTGCATTACCAAAGCTTCTACAATGCTGTACACATCTAGTCCTTGAGCACAACATCGTCCCCATCCAAACACACTCTGCTTTGAAATGCCATTGAACCAGGCAGCTCTTGCAAACCAAGAGAACTTGCTACCTTGTTTATGTCCAACAGATGGGCCATAAACTTTGAGGCAGCTACAAGAAGACATAAAACTGGCAAAATAAGTTCTGATAAGCCAGGAGGAAGCTACATTCACAAAAGGATACAGGATGCTCTCTTCTGTCCCCTGACATGTAGAAAAACATGCCCATGTCTTCTACTGTTGTATTTTTCCCTTTCACCTGAACCATCTAAGACATGCAAAAAGGAAGAGGGAGAGGGAAGTATTAGCTTTAGGCTTTGGCTGTTTCGTTGGGTTTTTTTATATTTCTAAATTTGACAATTTCAGACAGGCTCTAAGGATGGATAACAAAAGAGTATTCTTAGCTCACGGAAAAGCCAGACATGAAGCTAAGAAAAGAGCCAGACAGAAATTTTTCCTGTTTTTTTTAGGATGACTATTACAAAATCAGGGTTTACTGCACAGCTTAGAACAACATAAGGTCTCAGAATCTTATACAAATATACAACCACGCAATTATTTTAATCTATTTATATACATACATAAATAAAATAATCAATTGTTTTATATTTCATACATTAAATTCTTTCAAATTAATACAATAGCTATATTTGAAATACGTTTGATTCTTTTTTTACTGACTCATATTTGGCACATTGTCACAGTCCCAAGTCAACTGTACTTCTTGTTTGCATTTATTTTTTGTCACGTGTGGTACAGTCAAAGCAACACAATTCAAAATGAAGAAAAAGGACATACAGGCATATTAACTGTTTTAGCACTTGTAGTTAGGAAATATTTTACAAGTTAACGCATAGGTAAAACCAATTCTATGACGTAATCAAACCTGCAAATGTTGGCAGCTGTAAAATTTTTCTACCCAGCAACAGGGACAATTTAAGATGTCTTCAAATTAGAGCAAAATAATCAGTGTCCCAGAGCACTATCCAAGAGCAAAGACATACACACAGGTCAGCAGCATGCCGGCTGTGCCCTGAACTCCAAGCTCATGGATTAAAATTTCAGCAGCACCAGGGTCACCTCTTCATGTTGCTGCATCACCAGGAGGGACAAAGGATACATCGTTTTATTTGTACGTGTTCTTGCCTGGACAATTTTAACGTTGATGATTATAACAGGACCCAAATGAGAGTTCTAGGAAGTGCCTGATTTGCTTGTTCCACCTTCTCTGAAGAGCTCCTGCTTCCTCCTCTTTCCTGCGTATTCCACAGACCGTTGTCTCCTCACCGCACGCTTCTCTTCCCTCTTGCTCTGATCAAGTCTCACTGCTGCATCCTCTTCCTCACGGCTTCCATTTTCCTCTCCTGCAGGCAGCACGGTGTTTCCTCATCAGTCCCTCTTGGCTGCAGCTCTGACAACCTTCCCCACTCCTCAGGTGTGCTTGTGCCACCTCCTTCCCCCTGACCTCCAACCGCAGCTCTATCCCGACAGGCGAGTGCAGAGCCAAAGGCGCTCAGAGATGGAGCCACCAGCTGCCTGAGGAGCTGCTCTACGTTCCCCAGAGCTGCCAGGAATGCCACCAGGAAAACCCCCTGCTGAGGCACACAGCCAAATGCTAAAGCTGAGCAGCGCTGCGTGCTCTCCCCGTCACCCTTCCGCAGCCTGCTGGAAGACGCGGCAGCTGAAGATGCTGACTAACACTGCCATCCAACCGATCCATAATTTCCAGGGGATTTGGAGCATATCTAACAGCTTTAAGTCGCAGAACAAATGCAACCTGGCAAAGCCAGAAATTATGAAAAATTTGGTCATTTTCCCAAGCAAAAATGTTTAGAAACGACGTAGGAGGATAGCAATGTTTCTGGCAACTGACCCCGTTAAAATAAACAATGAATCAGTCTTTTAATTTGTCATCCCCAGCTTAATAATTTAAGTAAGTGACTTTTTAAATGTGCACCTGGATTTAGTGAGATTTTAGCAGGTGCATTTGTGGTAAACACACCAAATAATAACAACTTCAAACTTTTTTTAGCTATTACTTTCTAATCTGCTCCAACATTAAAGTCAATCTTTGAAAACAATCTGCTTTTCAAAATGGAAATGGAACAGCTAGCTGACACCATTGGTTTGTCTTTCTTCAGTAACTATGATGGAAAGAAATCTTTAACCATTGCCTTGGTGCTTACTGACAGAACTGGATTTTAAATTGACTTGCAGATAAACACAAATCTGCCCGAATACCATACAATGGGTAGATTTCACAAGGCAGCTATTCGGGTGTCTCACTTGTCTTAGGCACCTGCAGTTTCTGATGAAACACTTCAAAAGATTTGCTGTACTATGCTCTGCAAAGGGAGAACTTTAGAAGTACGATTAAGCAAAGGAGAAACAGAAGATTGATCCTGAATACCCATTAGATTTTATGTTCAATAACACCCTTGCAAAACATTCTATGAGAGTTTACCTATATATGCCATCTGCTTTCTCTCTTTTGTGATTTTAACACACAGAAGAACTTTGCAAGTCCTGCAGGAGAGTCTCCTTTTCAAGTTCAAACTCTTGCTGACAACTTGGTGGATTTGGTCTGTCAGCAGACAACACAAGAATTTAATTCATTTCTAGAGTTTTCAGCTTTCCAGATATTCATTCAAGAACACTGAGTACCAGTATTTGGAATACAGAAATCTGACTGAGATGGGATTTTTTGGTTTTGGTTTGGTTTGGTTTTTTTTTTTTTGCTGCAAAATATCAACTGGAGGTCATATTATCTTACACATTGTTTTGGTAAGTAGCTAAATCAAGACAGCAGAATATAACCTTGGACTGAACAACTAGAAAGCATTTCAGAGGAACCAGAAGATTAAAAAAAATGAGCCTAAAGTAAAGCATTATCATTTCAGAAGGACAAAATGAAGACTTAAAGCATCTGCAACACCGAAATGTGGCAAATGCTTAGACTCAGCACTTTCACATGAGTTTGTCTGGAAAGAGCATCTTAATCAAAGAACAGAAACCCAAAAAGCTACTGAGAAGCTTCTGACTTTACTGAATAGCTCCATCAAGAGACCACTCTGATCAATTTTCACCTTAACCTTTTGAAAACAAGGGTATTTACAAAAGACAGTAGTCCTAAAAATGAAACAAGGCAAGAGTAAATTAATGCTTACAAGGAGAATAAAAAGAACTGTCAACAAGTAAAGTCTTGCAATGAATATATAAAGAAGACTGACTAAGGAAAAATATTTCCATCTGTGTAATTTCTTTTTAATGCAATGGGAATGGAATTTTGATTCAAAAGTAAAGCAAATTTCAAGTTCCACGTCAGAAGCTGTAGAATAGTTTAAGTGTGAGAAATGCCATGCTGGATATATTAAAAAAAGAAAACAAAAACCTATCCTTTTTTACAACAAACAGTAGGAATCAAATATTCTCTGATTATCCTAAGACAACAAATATTTCAAATATCATATGGAAAACAAATTCTACTAGCTTTTGCTTTATATCTGGAGAGCCTCAGGTTGATCTCTGGACAAACTTCATTTAGCATTCCCATAAACAACATTTACCACATAGGTAAGAATGTTCTAATTAAATTTACTGATGATAAACTTGAGAAGAACTTTCAGTGTAGGGAAAAAGGACAATTTAACATCTAGAAAAAACTTCATAACTTAAAGCACTAAGCCAATACAGCAGCCTGAAATGAGAAATGGTAACTATTCACTCCTTTTGCATAGAGAGTTTCCTGTTTTAAGTTGATAGTTCAAGACTTAGAAGTTAAAAAAAAAAAAAAAGAAAACCAAACAACTCACAAGTGTGATCTCCAAATGTGACAGTTCCTATAAATGACAAGTGGAGTAATCCAGCAGCAGTGAACATTAAAAATAAGGAAGGATTAGTCACAAAAATTTCCTAGTCTTAGTCACAAAAGTTTCCTAGTCTTATTTATAAATGAATTCTTGGTTCATAAAAAGGACTATAGTGTGTGGCAGCTCAGAATATCAGAGTAGTGCTGATACATAGTCTGAAAACTATTAATATGGGTTCTGTTCACAGAGGGATATTCACCCTCTGGATTGTGGCTAGTCAAGCACACAGCATTTGGAATAGAAGTATGAGATACTTGTCACAATATAAAAACTGAATTGAGGAAATCACTCAAGCTGTTCTTCTGAAATCAGGCACAGGAAGAACCAACCACAGAAACAAGTGTACCATTATTAAAAAAGAGGTGCCACATAGATAAAAAAAGGTGAAGAAATAAGACAACATAAAATTGCACAATTTAAAAATTAATAATCAATAACAATCAATTATTCAATAAGCAATTAATCAATAATAATAATAATCAGTTGACAACCATACATTGTTATCATGTGAATGCAGGTACCAAGGAATCAGGCAATGCTCACCTGTTCCCAGTCTTTGGCTGTGATCTGGCCAAGCAACAACAGCAACTGCCAAAACCACATTTCCATTTGCAGTACCAAATGCACATGGACCACGCTATTCATCAAATATTCTTCTTTTCCACTACTTCACTTGGGCTTTTGCCATGTTCAATTTTATTTCCACAGTCAATAAAGTTATACCTACCTCTACCCAGACAATTTCCTGAAGATTTTGAATTTTAGGATGTTCATTTGTGTTGGCATAAACAAAAATGCCACGCAGCCAAACAGAAGTTATGATACACCGACCAACTCTGCTATTCCTTTTTTTTGCCCATATCTCCTTTTTTTTGGCCAACTGTCCTTGAATTTTCAATTTTTTGCTACTGTTTGCAGTGATCAGTAAAGGGACATATCTGCTTATCCATTTCAGTCATTCTTGTTTGTCTGCTTGCTGCCTCAGTATTTCTCCCAAATCTCTCCTCAGCTGACAGAGAGGTACCCATGAGAAACACTAACATGTTTTGTGGAGTTGAGCTTCGCTGGGAAGGTGCAAGAATTGGCCATGAATAAATATTCTGCCACATTCTAAAGTTCCTTAAGTTCTAAGCTGTGTAAGCACAGCCAGCAGCTCAGTTCCATATTAAATACCACCCCTACAAATTTACCACTTCCTGACTAAAAAGGCAACACAGTAAAAACTTCAGTAAGTGGATCAAGAGATAAAAAATACTAAAACTCTCCTTAAAGAACAAACACACGACCACAACCACTCATGTTTAACATTATCCAGGAAGGTGGGGATGTTTTTGCACAGAAGGTGCTTTGGTTAGGTGGTCTCTGAGAAAATGCAACACATAAAAAGCTATTCTTCCAAAAAACAAAAGCAATCAGGCATTTTGCCATAAAACTAGAAAAGGATCTTATGAGACTGTCCAAGACAAGTGAAGTGACATTATCAGGTGCAGGAAGTATTCATGTTTAACCTATAAATTAGAGTAGCTGACTCAAAGTTACACATAAGTATGACTTTACCATTAACAGTTTTGTGACAAGTACCTATAAAACCCCACAGCTTACATTAAGACACAAAATAAGAAGAAAAATATTTTTTTCTCCCATAAGATCTTCCAAACACTTCTAGGTTGTCATGATGAGTTTAAGTGTGATAATTGCCAAGTCCCATTTCAGTTGCTCTCCCACATATGCTTGAATTTCAGGTAAACTGATCCAAGGTTGCTGCTTGTTTTTCAAGTAAAGAAACTGAAACTATGAAAACTTCCTTATTTCTTTATATTTTTAGCAAAACACTAGGGAAAAAAGTCCAAACTTGAAGCTTCTTCTTTACAGACTTTTATTGCTCATGGTGGAGACCAGCTGGTTGAAGATGGAGACAGGAGAATAATAGGACAATAAGAATAATAAAAGTAAAAATGGATTTGTGATCCTTTTTCTCATTATGCCAAATTCGTGAAAACTTTTTTTCATGCAGAAGTTAGGAAAATTTGAGAACAATTACACAGATACTACAGATAACCTAAAATCATCTGAGGAAGCTTGATCCTAAATTCAAGCTTCTGAAAAAAAGGAAACATGGAACAAGTTCAGAAGTTTGTCAGAGAATTAACAGCAGCATTACTCTCCCGAATCCTGCATCCAGGAATTCTGCCATTCTGTTTTTCTGCTCCGTTTTTGTATTAGTACAATTTGCTCACTTCTGGATTCTTCTGGTTCACTACCAGCAACGAAGCAGATTTCTGAACAGGTGTTCAGAAAGAATATCTGTCGTTTCTTAGAAAGTCCTGGTGCCTCCCTAATTCTTTAAATCCTGTTTAAGAAGAACCTGATCTAGTAGTTCTGAGGGTCAAATCACGGTGCTTAGTCCAGGCATATGTGCACACTCAGGTCTGTAGATTAGCAAGATTAGGCTCTAAACTCCGGTATTAGCAAAGTGCACACACAAGATCTGGCTTGGCAGCTCCCCTCGTTGGAGTCTGTGGAAGCCAATAACAAAAAACAACACATCTGCCACTGAAAATGTAGTGGATGTACTTCCCACACACAATAAAATCCATGCTATTATATTTTACTAGATGTATTACCTTTTAATCCTGGTAGTAAATAATCTTTTACAGGAGAATTACTGCTTAACAAAGAAATCTCAAAGAAAGGAAGAAAACGCTTATTAAACCATATTCAACGCTAAACTAGAGGCCTTCCAAGTGACCTCCTGGTGTTGCAAATTTCAGGTTGTTTTTGTGGAAAAAGGAGGTTGCATTAACACTTATATTTGTTACCATTTCAAATTACCTTTTTTAGGGTTAATAAGCTCAAATGCTTGCTAAACAGGCGAAAAGCTTAAAAACACTGGAAGTATTTATATCAGACACTTGTGTTTCCATTCGTTCTGCTTATCTTTCAGCCTAAGAAATTCACAAGTTTAACACGTGAACTCCTGCAACCACAAAAAAAAAAAAAAAAGAATTTAACCGATTTTAACTAAAATGATTGCATTTGATGAATGGCAAACGGACACCCTCCCATTTCACAGAAATTAATGATGCCTCTTCAGCGAAGAGCATCTGTTTCATGAAAGTAGGACAAAGGCTGGAATGTAGCACAGCCTTTCACATCCAGCATTAACCAGATGACCCAGGATGACCTGGAACAGCATAATTCTGACTCTGCTGAACTAGCCAGCTCCAGGTCTTCCATAACTCATCTGTATTGACATCAACACTCCAAAACCAAATAGCACATATTTTTGGTGTGACTTTTATTTACAGAGGAAAATTAAAAAAACAAAAACAAAACAACAACATTTCTGGGGGAAGTTTCCATTTCTCCCTTCCAGAGCACTTCAGTTATTGCACCTATGTTCACTTCAGTTGTGCCCAGTCTTTCTCATCAGAAGACAATTTTTGCATTGAGATTTAATTTATGAGCTTTATCAGTGCAAACCAAGTTATGAAAATTATAAAGTTAAAAATATATATGTAAAGTTACACGTAGCTTGTAAGTTTATACATGAATACAGTTAAAATGTGCATATTCCATAAATGCAGCCTATAGACCACATATTGCTTAAATAACAGAAGAAACAACTTTCACTCTTTTCAAACTTTGCACAAGAAGTTTTACTGATCACAGTGGATACTGCATTTTAAGCTGGCCTACACCTCACTCAAAACTCTGAATTTCAACGTGCTTTTAGCCTTCTACTACAACCCTTCATATTATGACAAACACTACAAACAGAAACCAAGACCAACGACTGGATCTGTTTTCGTACAGCGACAGGATGATCGGATACCAAAAAAATTTCACTGAGAAAAATGGGACAAACGTTAAGCGGCCGTGTTTGCAAACAGAAGAGTGAGGAAAACAAGTATACTGAAGATGAACTACACAAGGCTAATCAGCTCAGCCACAACCCTGTGATGTTTCTAATTCAGGGACTTGGAGAGCTCCTCTTTCAGCCTCCTCCCCTTGCTATAAGCTACTGAACCGTAACTATTCAGAAGATACACTTAACACAGAATAAGAAAGGCTCTGCAGAACGAAGAGTTCTGCTTTACTTCATAATTTGTCTCACTGTATTTTGAGAGGAGAAAGCTTCAAAAATGCAAATGTTGAAAGAAGTTTGCCAGCAGACAGAGCAACACAAAAAGGACAAATAGCCACTCATTTATTTAGCCAACATTCTAGGTGGCTGAAAGCATCATTTATTGTATCATTTTAATGAACAAACTTTAGCACTGCCACAATCTCAACAGACTATTTCGAGGTGGGGGAGAAAGAGTTTTTGAGTTGCTGGGATCATCAGACAACTTAAAAGCATTCATGAGTGCAAACTACAGAATAGCAGTACTTATTTAACAAATTCTTGCTGGGATGCAGCTGCTGACAAATAAGCCTAGATAAAATGGTCCTGTTATATGTATGAGGTTTCTACACGGCAATTACTTAAGATTTACAGTTTATGCACTCAGCAAGTTGAGAAAAATGCCAACACGCTTGTGTGGCTGAATGACTCTTCATATACTGTGACTGCACCTTTGAATTTTCACAGACAAGTAAGTACAGAGCAGATTCCTACAATTCCAGTTGCAATTGCAAAAAAATTATAGACAACACAGAAGTAATTCCGTTGCAGTAACAAAATCTCAATTTTATCTGAGCACTGATACCGATTACTTTTGTGTTTCACAATGAAAATAAACAGAATTGCAAATGATACAGTTCCCCACAGATGAAAGGAGACAATCATCTTTGATTCAGCTTAGATAACTGGTTTTGTGGCAGAAGAGTTAGTGTTTTATTTATTTTATTTTATCTATTTTTTTACGTGTTGCCAGCAAAGTTTCACACACACTTAAAATTCTTCAGGGGTGGGGGGAGGGTGGCTGGCAAAAAAAAAAACAAAACAACAACTTCTTTCCTGGATATTGGGAACATTTGCAAACAGTCAGCTAAAAAATTGAATTACATTCATCAAATAAAATAATTGCCCTATCTTCTTGATCATTTATTTTCAGTATTGATCTAAATGGATGCACACAAACAATTCTTTGCCTATCTCATAATACCCATTTAATTCCCCTATATTTGCAATGTTATGCACAGATAGAGGTTTCCAAGAGGAATTAATCATGGCAAACACTATGAAAACCTCTGAAAGAAACCTGCATACTCTCATGAGCCTGAGTAGCCTTAGAGCTCAATTTAATTAGTATTAACTTTAAAAAGTTAAATCCAAAGGTTCTGAGATCCCATTATCAGGGAAAAGAAGGAGTAACCACTTGGCTTACTATAAATATTAAATATTTCCTTTAAATTACATACTGGAAGAAAGACTTCCAGTTGAATTCTCTATATACATCCATTTAGTTTTAATCTGAAATATGAGTTGCCTACAGTTGTACTGAAGAAACGAACTAAAGTCATACCCTATACTGAAGGTCTACTAAAGAGTTTTGTTTTAACTGTATTTTAAAGTAAACAGCTACTGTAACTGTGGCAACTGAACCTATGAAAACAACGGGAAAGTACTTGGAAATATCAAAAGAAGCTATCCAAGAACTATAACCCCAGCAAAAGCTGAGATATTGTTACGAAAAACAGGGTAATTCTCTACTGCCCCCTTTTCACAACCTGCATCCCTTCCATAGATACGATGGAAGTTGTTCTTAGTTGTCATTTTTACTGTATGAGACATTAATGTTTAGTGTTATCTCCATTATCCTCACTCAAGCCCAAGCAAGAAAAAAAAAAATCCCACAAAATTTTGTCTCACATCTGAGATAAGAAAATCCTGTGCTGAAGTTTCAGATGAGAATGGTTTCCTCACGTTTTGGCCCAAAACAGATGACAATTTCATGTTTATTCAAACTTCTTCAACGGATTTAATGCATTTAAAATATCAAGTCTTATGTCAGCACACTGACATAAGAACAAAAAAAACCCTAAAAACCTCGATAATACAGGAAGAAGAGATGAAAGAGCAGATTAAAAGAGAATAAACCTGAAAATGGATCACAAAGCCTAAGAGACGTTGGAAATACAAGAATGTTGGAAAAAAAATACCATATTCTCACAAATAAAACTGTAAAATATTTTATGATGCCCTTAAATTGTGGCATTTTCTTGGATTAGGAAAGTAACCTTATATATGGTGTCATCTTGCACTTCATGTTTAAATTATTCATTGCAATGTAAGCCAAGGAAAAAGCCTGCAGTGGTAATCTCAATGATTTCTAATAGAAGTCACCTGAACTCAGTACTTAGTTCAGATCTGGTAGTATTCAGGAGGGGGGGAGGAAAAACCAACAATTCAGCATTATTTTAATGTACTCAGAAAGCAAATCTGAGCTTTAGAGATCATAGAATCATATGAGTTAGGAGGGACCTTAAAGATGATCTAGTTCCAACCCCCACACATTTCATGCTTTCAGAATCACTGTGTTTCCCAGAACCTACACAAAACAGAAGAAATAAAGATAACTTTTTTATCGTGCATTTGCTCTGTTTTATTTCAAATAATAACCCTCTCTCCTTCTCAGGTCTGAGAATCAACCAGCGTCCGTTTTCTAAAAACTATTTTGGAATGTTGTCGAAATCACGGGACGTTTCCAGTGCAACAGGATAAAATTAGATCCCTAAATCTGTAACTCAGAAAAATCCCTCAGTAAAACAACAGAACTTCTGACTCTGACACCTCACTCCTTCTCATGTTCATGCTTCACTGCTCTGAAAGGAGTGGGCTGGTGCAGAAAGACCTCGAAGAGGTTCTTTATTGATTTATTTATTGACCTCCCAGACCCACCTAAAATACAGCACACAAATGGTCAATTCTGTTTGTTTTGAATGAGAATAACTGAAAAGAAGTAGCTACTAGAAATAAATTATCTTTCTTTCCAGTCAAATGTTTCTTTAGGAGGACGCTTGCACATAGGAGGACTTGATTCAGGTGTCCTGTCCAACACTTTCCCGGGAAAAAAGAGACAAATACTGCAAAAATTCAGTACTTCTAATATCCATGAGTATGTACTAATCCAGAGGCTGCAGGTTGTGGGAGAAAGCAGAAGCTTCTTAAGGTAGCTAGTTTAAGAGTTTTCAATTTTTAATAACATGCATTCAGAAATCTTCTGCACATTTGTACCAAATTACAGGTAGGAACCCATAATCTATTAACTCACCCCTTTTAAAACTTAATATTCTGCTAACCCATGCAAACTTGAACCATTATCTCTGAGATAGAATTCTGGAACAAGCAAGTGCTAAGCAGTGCATTAACTCTGGCAGTGAGTTTTTATTAATTTATTAGTTTCTAATGGTACAAACCAAAAACATTCCACAAAGCCAATTAACACATGCAGTATACCAAAGCGTGGCTTCTGCTTCAGAGCCAAGAATACTTAATGCTCAGGAATAAAAAAGGATTTTTAAAATTCTTTCTTTGTGAATTAGAGTTGTTTCGGGTTTCTTTCCTTTTTCAAAAAAAATATCAAAACATCTTTTGGTGCTTTTCAAACACTGGAACAACAATAACTACACCTGTGACACTGAAACCTTACCAAAAACATCAACATAAAATGAATCATCATAAAATAAATTACTTTTAGCCTTGGTAGATATTAATTTTCAATTGTATGGGTATTATTTGTATATGTCACAAAATCTCTAATTTAAATCAAGGAAAAGCATTTTACTGTTAATAATGAACAATCAAAAAGTACAACTAAAACTTTCTTCTCTAGACTCCACTATATATATTGCAGTGCTTTAGAAGGAATAGGGGAGATAAATTCCAAGAAAAAGTGTTTTCACACTCCTCCATTAACAGCTGCAGCTTATTTTTTGAATAAGTAATTACATACTTAGAGCAAACACATTTATAACTCTGACCTAGCTAGAGCACATTTTCATCACTTTTTCAGTGCAGAAGTACATTTCCCCCTTATTTATCCTCCATCTGTTCTTTCAACATTTTAGTTTAAGCAGTGGTCAATGAGAGGCACTCTCTACAAAAGTGCTGCATACTGAAGTTGGATTCTAATTAGACATTTATTATTCTGCTGCAACACTGAACACTGATAAAACAAATCTATCCAGATCCTAGGCAGTTCATTATAATCTAGCATCACTATTTCCAACTGCAGCATTAATGGCATTGAGACAAGACAGTGATTAAAAATTTATATCTTTCTGTAAATGGAAGAAAATTTAATAAATTTGTTTTCTTGCTTAATTAATTGTGGTTTATATACTGCTACTACACAATTACAACAAATTTCTTCCAGCTATTATTGATGATCTCATTGTGCTGTTACTAAATTAGTCCCAAAGTGTTCAAGAAACTAACAACAGAAAAGGATTAAAAAGGTTCACACATCTAAACATGCTAAACTGACCAGGACAAATAATCCTAAATATACAGACAAGTAAAGAGTCAAAAAAGTTATTTGAATTAATTCTGAATTAATTCAAACTGAGAATAAAAGGAAGTATACATCACCATGCTGAATAAAACTAAAACATTTGTTCAATGCAAAAGTTCCTTTCCATAGAGTATAAAGTGCTATATTGTGCAGTTGTTAGCTCTCAAAGTAGCATTGCCAAAGAAATCTGGAACAATAACTTCTTCAAACATTTAAGACAGGCAAATTCATTTTTGAAAAGTAGTAGCCTGGTGTTCTCAGCCCATACTTAAGAATTCAGCTAAGCAACAAAGATGAAAGAACAGCACCACCTAGTTCTCTATTTAAAAGTTTTCAAATATTATCGTCCATTGATTTATTTTTGTAATCCATATTCACATATGCCTGTGTATTCTGCAGCGAAATCTGTCACACTGCCATAGGAAACAATACTAACAAGTTTGTCAGGAGTTATTAAAGCATCTGATGTAGATACTTCACAAGTGTGAGCTGTGAAGGGACAAAAAAACCAACAAAACAAAACCAAAAGCAAAGACTTGATATGACATATGCATAGCACATGAATGCTAGAGACTTGCAATAATACAAATATTGTTCTGAGGTGCCATAAACGCTGGATGGATTTCTCATCCATCCCTAATACTACTTGTGGGACCATTTCTCTAATTTGACCAAAACACTGTATTTGTGCTGATTCCTCCTCCATAGAGCAGTTTGATACTTCACAGTATGTATATGTGTTCCAGACACAAAAAATATATTAATGGAGCAGACATCCTGAGCAACATGTTAAAAAACCTAATTAGAGCTCAAGCAAGTTGTTTCACAGTTACTTTTCTATTCTGCAAACAGTAGAAGCCTTTCAGAAAAGGGGTAGATATTTCAGGTGCTAGCTGGACTCGAAGTTTTCATGTCAGGAATTCCCCTTCCAGAGAACAAGAAATGTGCACTGGAGCAATCCAGAAGTTTCCCAGGAGACAACAGCAGCACCTGAGAAGTTACCTACTCCTGCCCCAGAAACCACCTGCTCCTAACCAAGTTTTACCAGCAGAGTTGCCAGTGTTTAAACATGATAAGCACATCACTACACATGCAGAACAGCCATTCTGTTTTTCTAGACATGCTAGATTTCCTCGGGACTCACTCACATCAAGAGGAAATAATAGCAGTGGAACAGTATTTTTGAAGTCATCTTCTCTCTTGACATTGACATTCGTAAGTCAGCTCCAATTTCTTACACTAATATACATTTCACTAGATTTTTCCTGTAAGTCTCTTAATTGAAATAAAGCACAAGCGACATTGATACTGTGAGTACTCTGGATAGTGCTGAATTTTACACTGAGATGGCCTGTCTTGCAATATCACAGAGAAAAGGGGTGTTAACTGCACCTACAAAGTGTTTTAGCTGCACTTGAATCAAACGTTCAAATCAGCCGGTTGATTTATCTTAACTCAGAAAGAGGAGAACAAAATGCAGCCACGCTGAAATGCTCTCATGTAGCACATTTGTATCAACATGCTGAAATTCATCTAGATTCCTGGTTTTCATATGGTAGCTTTTGAAGTATTTTTCTGCTCTCAAATTTGCCCCTTCTCACCGATGCCTGTAAGAAGTCTTCCATGCTGTACTGACTCAAAAAAATCAGGCTATTAATGGATGGAAGAGACTAGAGCCTTATGCCTACCTCACTAAAAAGCATTTGAAACTGGTGCCCCTGGCAGGGTTCAGGTTCCAGTGCCAGGGACTGACTCCCACTGCTTCCCCTCCTGCCTTCTCTCAGTGCACATTTGAGGAAGGCAGAGAAGTAGGGGGAAGAAAACAACAATAATTTTAAAAAATTTAAAAAAAAAAAAAGGAAAAAAAAATCTAAGCCAGCCATCACATCCCTCTCAGGTATTTTCTCCTCGAAGTAGGGAGAAGGATGTCCTCTCACAGCTTCTACAGAATGCACTTCCCCTAAAATCTTTCCTCGTTGCATTTCGTTTCCTGTGGAGAGGAAGAGGTGGAGAGGCATGGCAAGAGCAAGGAGAAAAGGCATACTCCCATCCTGCAACCCTGCAGTCATACAGGGGTTTGCCCCAGCCTAACCTTCATACATGCCCTTGTCTTTCACAGCAAAGGCTTCTGTGGTGACTCTGGAAGGCAAGTTTTATTCCTGGAGAAAATTAATTGCCCACATTCCCTGCCCTCCATCTATCCACGTACCTACGTATCATCCATGTGTTGTCATGGCATAGCTCACTTGTTGCAGAATTGACACATCAGTGTAAACAGACTAGACAAACTGGAGGCCTTTATCCTCACAATCTTAAGAAAGCAAATCCCTCATGCACACAGAGTAGGGCTACTGCTGTTTCCCCACCACAAGCCTTGCAGCAGCAAACAGAAGAAAAAGAGAAGTTTGTTTTTCTTGACAGGTATCCCAGGCAGACAAGGCCTGAAGGGAGATTACCCTGCATTTATCTGTGACCAGCCAGTCACCTATCTTGAAATTTCTTTCTCAAGATGTTAACTTTCTGGAAGAAGTTTGAATCATAACAGTTTTTAAAGACCAATTAAAAGAAAAAAATAATCCGATGATATTAACTCATTAAACAGCAAATTTTCATTTGTTTAGTTTATGTGATAAAGGCTACTAGATTCTGGTTTCCTATTGTGATTTACAGTATATTTCAGTTTGCAATAGATAAAATCTAATGAACAACAAATGCATCTGCACTTCCAAATCCTGCAATACAGATGTCACAGTAAATGACGAATATCCCTTATAGGACATGTTTAACTACCTTCTTTATCCAGATTTTCTGTTACTCCATTTTGCATCAGATCAGGAGAAAACTGTGCTTTTGTAGAACAGGAGCATCCCTTGCTTTTGTAAGAGAAAAAGACAAATCTGTATGAAATCTCATATAACTCTTTTCTCAAAATCCAAAGATGGTTTGGGAAATTCTGCAATCACATAATTATGTTCTCCTCCTCCCCCCCCACAACTACTGCTTGCACAAGATATATAAAAACCTAGTCACTTAAACCAATCTTATCCTCCAAGCTATTTTCAAATTACATTAATCTTGTGTGTTAAACATATGTGAGCGTCCCATAAATAAGTCTATAGGCCACTGAGGCTTTTCTCTACCATAAATAAAAACAAATGGCCCATGTATTTCTATTGATTATGTGCCTTCCCCAGCGCCTCCAAAATTCACCATTCAGAATGCAGCAAAGCAATAATGAATTAGAGTCCGCAAAACAAAGACGACTTAGGAAGCAGAAAACAATTTTACTCAGACCCAGTTCAAAAACTCAAGCTTATTTTTTAGGGAAGGTACCGAAATTCTGTGAGCTTTGGCCCATTCTTTAAAGAGTGAATGAGATTTACTTGCTCTATGAACGGTATGCATTTCGCATTTTGCATACCAAAAAGAAGCATCAACCAGTTTGTAAATCATAAAACTTCACATTGACTAAGGAGAGAGATGCCAAATACTTGACAAATGCTTGATTAAAAAATCCAGATAAGGTAAGAAGAATGTTCTGAAGGAGTTGGGCAAATAGTCAAGGTGCTAGCCCACACATAACTTATACACTGCCTGTGTTCAAAAACACATAATCTTGATTGTGTTGATATAAGCAGCAGTCAAGATATTCCCTAAGACATGCTAGACTGAGGAGTCCAGCCTCTAAAGGAAGCACAGTCTATAAAGCTTTTTCATTGCTAATTTGATTTTATATCAAAAGATGAGACACACTCTCTTTTAATATGCAGTATTCTATTAGTTGTCAAATTTTATATTTAAGTTCTGAAAAGCTCCTCAATGTTAGGGGTTGCTAATTTTGGTACAACTGGTTTTAATTTTAAAATTGAAGGGATTCCCCTTCTACTGCACAGATATAATTTTTCATGAACCACAATTAACATTGAACAAGATGGTACTTATAGCTCCATATTAGTCCAGATCTCACCTATTTTTCCTAGCATTACAAGGCTACATGATACAAGCCTGGAGACATCAATGATGCCATTAGGAACCTGCAATGGAAAAGTTAAAAAATGGTAAAGTTAAGAGAAAACCGCAATGCCAAGCTTACTGTAATGAAGAAAATATTTCACATGACACTTAAAAATGGCCATGCTAGTTTAAGGTTTCCTCCACAGAAAAGAAGTTCTCTCATTTCCATTACTATTATCTTAGATATTAACAAAACAATTCATATAAAAGAAATACTATGGTATATTTCAGTATATTATGCCATTTCATGACCTGTCACAGATTTGGGATACTATGTTATGTTAGTCCTTGATCAGTAATCAGTTTAGTAATACTTCTAGTCACTGCATTTATTTTCCAATTTGCAAATGGCTGCAGTTCGACATTTTTGTGTGTTTGAAGACATAAAAAAATTTCTTTCCATTCACGGTCTGGAGTATGAACAAGTGTTTTTATTTATCAAATGAAGTTTTACTTTCTCTTTATTAACTGTGCAAATGTATGGAGAATTCTTCACTGTTCTCCAGTGTACCACAATGAAGCATCAAGTAGCATGTCAAGATTTATGCCTCACATACAAAAAACATATTAACACTCAGGAAAGAAAAAAAAAAAAAAAGACTTTGAAAGGGATAAATATGAGATTGACATTGACATTAGAGCATATTTTGTACAGTCTTTTAATTAAAAGAGATTTGATTGCTTCTGCTTCAACTAGTACAGCTTTTCCCCTCGTTAAGGACCAACCAGAACAGCCTTCCTGCCTTATAGCATAGCAGGAATAAAAGCAGGTCAAGTTACACTCTTAATCCAGCAGATGTAGGTCAGTTTGGGATAAATATCGGAACAGACAGAAAATACTAAAGTGCCTGTGCCTACTACAACTGCTGCTGTGAAGTAATTTGGCCTCACTCTCTTCAGAGCTGTCAGTCAGTTGCAGTTGTTGAATTTCCATTGCTGAACTTTGAAAAAAAAAAACCAGTTTTAAGACTTAGATAGGCCTGTACAGCTGTGCTGCCTATTCAGCTGCTGCCAGAAGCAGCAGCAATAACGCAGGGGATCATTTATTGATGACACCCAGAAAGGCGTAACTGCGCTTTCATATCTGGTCACAAATTATTTCTGCACGTAACAGCACACTCTGGTTTACTTAACCTATGGTTCAGTAATTGAATTACCATGATTAGAACCACTGTTTGATGAATACTGTGGTGTAGGAGAAGTTTAAAATATAACCAGGGTATTTTTATCTCTAGCATAAGAAAACAGTCTCTCTCTTGCGCTATCCTTCCCATGCAACAAAGAAAATGACAGGTAGGCAACAAACTGTTTGCACTAAGATGACAACAGAGGGAATGTCAAACATCCAGCTATTTAAACAACCACCATACTACATATATGATGATACACACTATTTTACAAAAAAGCCTTGCCAACTCCATTCACAGAACAAAGAATAAGCTGTAGAGTTCAGTAATGTATCTCCATGTAAACAAAACTTACACAGAGTAGCTTTCAGCTCCAGAGGAGCTTTAGGTGTTCAAATTGAGAAACATAGATCATACACTAATTATTTTTCTGAAATTGAAGAGCAGCTGCCTGTGGACACTTAATATTCTTTATCAGCTATGTAAGAAAAAAGGAGAAAACTAAACTCAGTACTACAAAATAGGAAAAAAAAAAGTTATATGTATGAATTTATAGTAATGTAAAACTATATTAAAAGTGATTTGCTGCTACTTAAAATGTGAAAGCTATAAAAGCATTCACACTCTCCAGGAGCCATTGGATTAAACTATAAAGCAGTAAATACAACTCAGTTCATGGTTAGGAAGAAATAGTCTTTCCCTCAAAAATCCCAAACTCGTCAAGACAGCAGAAACAGTCCTGTAAACAAGGTTCATAAAGATCCCAAGATCTCTATGCTGCAAATGAAAAGGATGGCAAAGGATGCAAGTATGATTTTATTTTTCACATTTACAGACGTTAGGGAAAGGAGATGGGATGACAGGTATGCAGATATTGTGAGAGGAAGAGACAGGAAGGAGTCTTCTAATCTCTGGAAAACAAAACTGAGCACCTACATTCTTTGCTGGATCCTCTAGGCCTTAAAATGTCCTACACACAAAACACCAGTACTAGAAGAGAGCCCTGGAAGATGCTCTACACAGCCTCCGATGTTTTGTCACTGAAATAAATGTTCTCTGCTTCTTCCTCTTCCCTTTCAGATGCCCTTACGGTAGAGTCTTATGTATTGATACTATAAAGCACCCATCCTGAGCTTAGAGTGCATTAGCATAAAAGAAACTGTAAAAATTTGGACTTTGTCTTTAATTTTCACTCATAAAAGGAAGGGAAAAGATCCTGAAATAGGTTCAGAGACAAAAGATGGAAAACCCCCACGACATTAAGAACCCTCGCAAAGACACCCACATTTCTTTTTGAAAATACTCAATTCTTTCCAAAATATTTTCATTATGTAGAAAGATAATTGTTCAAGGGAAAATTCCTGAGAGTAATCATGATTTTACAATGTATTCCTCGCCACTGGATGTGATATTTGCCTTTCTTCCTTTCAAACACACCTCAAAAACTCCTTGGGAAGAAGGGATATGCTCATTAAAATCATACTTAATATCGATGCAATCCCAGAGGACTCACATGCTAAACTGTGTCTAATAGTTTTACCATTCTACATTTGTTTTAGAATGCCACTGACATGCTTTTTAAAATACACATCCTCTCTGCAGAAGACCCTGCATTGTTTTGAGAGGGTCTACCTTTTAAGAGTTTCTGCCTGCTGGTTAATTCAATTAAAACAAATTGAAGTAATCCTTCTTTCTCTTGGAGAAGGCATTAAGAGGACAACGACACCTTCTATTTCTACTTTTTAAATATTAAATGGAGAGGGAATAATTGTTCTAATCATTGTTCTAACACAGTCAACCACACTCTGGTTATACTGCTG
The DNA here is from genome assembly GCF_001715985.3 of Manacus vitellinus. NCBI lineage: Eukaryota > Metazoa > Chordata > Aves > Passeriformes > Pipridae > Manacus > Manacus vitellinus. Next base: position 6,346,589 of record NW_021940498.1, on the reverse strand, counting down.
TTCTCTTGGCAACTACCAGATGTCCATGTCCATTCCATACATAACAGCTGTTATCAGTTACTTAATCACCATTTGTGATGCACAAGAGGAAAAAATCACTTCAAAATCCAATCTTGACTTCACATAGCAATATTAAAAGATTAATTCTTTAGTGGAAGGAGTAAGAGTAATCACATTCAACACATTTTGTCAATAGTAGGATCAGGTCAGAGTGATGAGAAAGCTAATTATGAGAACTAAGGCTTCTATAATAATAAACTACAACTTCAAGACATTTATAGTACATTATAATAGAATTGCAACTGACAAGTAAATTTAAAAGCAGAGGGAGATTCACTGCTTTACATTTCTGAAATAACATTGAAAAAAAAAAAGAAAACCAACAAGAAAGTGGACAAGAAAAATGAATTTGTTTCAACAGAGGTTCTGCTCTTGATCAGCATTTCCATGGAGTAACTTCTTTGATGAGAAACTTCAAAACTGTTTACTGTTAATTTGATGATAGACACTTGATAAATACTTTGAGTGCAAGAGTGATAAATATTATGTGAGTGAGTCATCCCTATTCATGTACTCCTCAGGGAAGTTGTGTGACATCATCAATGGGAATCTGGATTGTTTAGTTAGGTTGTGTTCTAAACCTGAATGTGAACTGTTATATGATGACTATCAATAAAAATGCATGAGGAAATCAAGTAAAAGAATTCATAAAATATGAACTAGCCTGGGAACTAAGCAGCTAATAAGCCTACCAGGCCTTGGATAGAGTGATGGAAAAAACGCCGTCAAGTAGAGTGATACATTTTATGTTTCAACTTGTGCTATTCCAAATAAAGACTGTATTAAAACTACTGTCTTTTATTCTGTAATTGTCTACACCCTTGCAGACCTTACAGAATTACAACTGCATGTGTTTGACTCGCTGTACACTGTATTAGCACATGAACACTTTGCTGTCAAGACAACCCCTATGCACACAGCAATAGGTTGCCTGGATTTTGCTAACAGAAACCCAACGGAAAATTCAAAACAGAATCTAGACACAGAAGATATTGAGTAATGCATGATAACTTCATCTTAAATCAGCTTACATGATCTCAGAAGTAGTCATTTGCATATTTGTCCGGGTTTGTTTGCGGGTTTCTTAATTCTGCCCGTAACAGGTCTGGGCTAATGAAAAAAAAGTCTCGCCCGAAAGCAATTACCTGTCTTCACTGATTTGTTGCATCAGTGACCACAGTTTCAGACAAATTAAAGAATCCCTACATCATTTTCATTAGCAGACAGGTTGCAAGCGTTTGAAGTATACAAAGAGACCACGTTGAGAAGGTTTGCCCATTGTTGGCAAATCTTGGAAGTAGATCATTTGCTCCCACACCCGGCACTAGCCAGTGCCTTCTTGGAGCCGAGCACATTAAGGCATTAGATGCCATTTGCATTATCACACAGCAGGGGGCTACAGCAGCTACAATTCCAGGATAATCCTCACCTGTATCTGTACCCTGTGAATCCAACGGAACTATTTTTATTGTTACAGTTTCTCACGTGGTACCTCTTGACAACAACAAGCTTGCTTGTCAGGTTTCATAAAAACAGCTCAGACGATGTACTTGAGTTATTCTAAAAACATGCCCCCCCTTCAACTGTTAAATTTTGCCTGAGTAAGAGTAAATTCATGAAGCAAAAAAGCAATCAGAATACAACAAAAAAGTAAGGCTGGCTGTAAACATAAATAACAGCTTAACCCCTTGGGACATCATTTAAGTACTACAGAATCATTACAGAGCACAAGCTAAGAACAACTGCAGCCAGAGATCCTACTATTTTCACAGCAAACGCTGGAGAGGGCAGAGCAGACTAATATCGTACCCAAACTCAGCTGACAAACTGCTTCTCAGCCCAACATGTTATTAGTCCCTCCTCCACCTCCATCGCTCCCCTTTCACAGCAAGCAGTTGACACTGGCCTCTTTTACTTCTTGTTTGCCTCCTTTCTGAAAGGACTGCTTGCTGCTAATGCTATTCTGTGCACAACCTGAGAAGAATTATTCTATGTCCTCTTCCCTCAGCTGATGCTTCATCAATACTCAGGACAGATTTCTTAAGCAAGTCTCTCCACAGACCATGCCAGAAAGGCACACTTCCATACAGGACACACTTCAACTTGACTCTCTGTCACCTTGTGTTTAATTAGCTTCAGTTTCACCAAACAGAAACCATCCGTAATTACAGTCCAGAAGTGCTTCAAATCCTCAGAACAAAGATCTTATTCACATAAAAAGCTGACGAAAAACCTGCATCTCCCACGGCCCACAAGCAGAAAACTGGAGGATTCTAACAAATCCACTCAGCCACTTCACAACACAGTTTGGGCAAGTCAATCAAGCCAGCAGCAAGAACTACTTTTAAATGCAGCTATAAAGCTATCAAAAAGAAATGTGTCTAATATGGTAACTGACTGCTATTTGTGTCAAAATAAATGGCAGAAACTGAGAAAACAACATTTATGAAGTTGCACTGTAAGGTGGGCTGAAAGAATTCGATATTCTGTCAGATACAGTTGCTATTGAGGACAGTCTTCTAGAAAATATTTACTCCTCTTCTCCATCCTCCTTTACCTTAGGAGAAAAGGATAGGAGAAATTACTTCCTCTCACTCCTGCCGGAGCGTTACAGGTTCTTTATATCCCCTTGAAGCAGCTCTCTGCTGAAGTGCAGTACACAGAGTGCCTAAGTATTTTTGATTGAAGTTTTAATCAGGAGCTGAAAAAATAATTGTGTGAGAAACCGAAGAGAGGGGAGATGTTTTAAACACGCAGAGGGCAAGCTGGGTAACGTGTTAAGCATCGCTTTTGCCCATCTGCAAGGACAGGCCCAGTCTGGCTGTTTTCACACAGTCGCAGTCAGGTTTGTATTACACCCCGTTTCTTGCAACATGTTTTTTACCTGATGCAGTTCACGGAGTTACATTCTGCCTGGCACGCTCCCTAAACTGCAGTGAAAGACATCACTGTTTTTAATCACTGGTTTACTCTCAAAACTGCGCTGCGCTGAATGCGGCTGATTGCATCTTAGGAGAGATCAAATCCTCCTCCTCCAGCAGCAGCCCCGATTTTATTGGTGACAGAAAGTCAGTCCAGACGCTTCCCACCCCCCCACACCCCCCCGCTCCTTTGCAGGGCAATGAATTGACAATTCACAGGGAAATGCAAAAGGCAGAGAGGAGCCAGCCCCCAGGTGCAGCGCGCCGCACATGCCCCAATAAATAATCCTGTATAGCACCAACACAGCGGCTCCTTGTGCGGTGACGTACCGGGCAACCCATAAACATCGGGAAAGAATACAAATAATCCGCCCGACGGAACCGTCCTTCGCAGTTGCCCAGAGCACTCCCTTCCCCTTCCATCCCTTCTCGCCTCCTCGGCCGGTAACTTCCCCGGGAAGTGGAGCGGAGGGCACTCCGGGGGGGTCTGGATGATGTGGGGTGTGGGGGGTACGAGGCTCGTGTGATTCGGGGAACCCGGGCGGCTG